>NC_047121.1:62752865-63002724 GCF_902500255.1 Thalassophryne amazonica
CCTTCTGAATGTAGTAAAGTAAATCTGCAAGCCCAGATCTGTCATTCAACGGAGAAATCTTCATTTGAAAATGACAAATTTACAGCTAATATTTAGCCCTCCGCAAATTGTCCCCTCTCATCATGGACTCTGCCGAGATGTCACGGACAAGACCCTCTCCCAGCATGCATTGCAGCAGTTGTAATTTGTGGATTTACGTCAGTTTGCATCTGCACCTTTTTCTTGTCTTATACGGAAGGATCTACTTTTTTTAAAACTTCATATTGTCTTGCGGTACGCTTGGTGAGTACACATTTCTTTTATTTGTGCTTGAAAATTATTTTGGGGGACTTTTTCATACGCCCGTTTGATTGAGTGGTGTCCCACTGAAAATCTACTGTCTTTCGCCTCCGGTACCATCGCGGGATATGGATGCGAGACCCTCAAAGAATCCCAGTCATTAAAAATATATAAACCTCTCTCAGCGTCCATGGAGCTCTGGGGCTCCGATTGCCGAGATGTGCGGTGCTGTGGATTTTTCCGCAAGAAGTCTGTCCTTGCAGCAACAGGTGTACCGGCCGCTTCGCATTAAAACAGCGAGCGTAGCGGAGGCAGAGAGCGGGAGAGGAAGAACGGCGCCCGCTGTCGATGTCGTTGCTGATCTGAGCACACAGATCTGTATCTCACATTCATTGCAGCATACGTTTGGATGTTGAAACCAGGACGTGTATAAGTAACATTACTAACAGATAAAATCAATTTCAATGCGGGATCGGACTGAAGGCGGGAGCGCGTCGTCTTGTCCCTGACGTCATGGAAATGATACGGCTGTACAAACTGTTTTCACAGAGGGCTAAATTTTAGCTGCAAATTTGTCATTTTTAAACGAAGATTTCTCAGCTGAATTACAAATTTGGGCTTACAGATTTACTTTACTGCATTCACAAGGGTCTTATAAATACATATCAGCTATTTCTTTCTGAAATCTGACCACATTTATTTCAATGCAGGTCTACTTGAAGAAAGTATGAATGTGGTATTGGTGACGGACTGGCCTTTGGGTCAAGAAATGACAGTTACATTTTGAAATCTGCTTACAGCTAGAATTTAAACCATCTGATAAAGTGATAAAGGGTTCTTTCTGATGTCATAAGGAACCCACTTTCATAATGGCACAAGATGTGTTTTTGGCCTTGGTTGAGGTATACACTCTCTGAGGATCCTTCTGTTATTTACCTGTTTCTTTCTGGGTTTTCCCCCCTCTAGGAGTTCATATTTGGAGTGGAAGTATCAACACTCAGCATGCTGATTTGAATGCTGAAGAGGTGGGCAGGCCCCAAATCTGCTTCCCCCACTTCACTTGTTGGTCCAGACAATCAATTTACTAATGAAGTCAGGGATTGGCATCACATCCCAGAGGCAGCCATGTCTATTTGAGTGCCTTTAGCCTTTGGCACTAGTGTCATGACCAGCCTGAAGTGCCCACCCATGGAGCGCACTGTTGGGGGTACAGTTCCTGCCACTGATGAGTTTTACACCCGCCATCTCCGGATGGCTAATGGAGGGGCACTGCCATCCCGCACAGACAATGTTCATGGTGTAGTGAACATAGGTGTGCCTAAAATGGGTGTTCGGGCACGGGTGGCCGACTGGCCCCCAAGGAAAGAGGTTACAGGACCTGTATGGCACACCACTGTTGAGTCTGAAAACCCTGGTGCTCCCGCCACTGGAAAAAGTCACATCAAGTTAGGTCATATAATGTCCCCTCAGGACTCATCAATGCTGCGTAACATCCACAACACTTTGAAAAATCGAGCCCAGGCCCAGGCTAACAATTACAGCCCTGACAACAGCTACCTGTCGCCTTCAGATTACCGAGGCTCTGCACAAAAGAATGCACGGCAAAGACGCATTCATCAACGCAGCAACAGTGACATGACAGTTGGTGAGATGGAAGGCAGTGGTGACAGTGGTGAGGACTGGGGTCCCCCACCTGGAGCCAAGTGGTCCCCTGTCCACCGCGAATATGGGAGCACCTCTTCAATTGATCAGCATGGACCATCTGGAGAGAGCTTCTTTGAAATGCTTAAGGGCTATCAAGGGGAGAAGGTTGACCAGCGCAGTCCTGCTCCAGCAAAACTTGAGGACATGTTGCAGGCCAAGCAAGCTAGCATTGAGCTTCAGGAGGACGTCATGGACAGCCAGCCTCCTAAAACCAAGGACAGAGATAAGCCCCCAAAGAGACGCACTAAATCTGAGACAGGGGGTGAATCTATATTCCGCAAACTTAGGCATGTGCGAGGTGAGTCAGACTCTCCCAGAGCAGGTTCTGATGCAGAAGATAGCAGAACAGAGGACCTGGCGCCCCCTCTTAAGCCTTGGGTGTGTCCGAAGGGCTTTGCCCACTACGATGTTCAGAGTATGCTCTTTGACCTCAATGAAGTCACTCAGTTGCGTCAGACTGCTGGCAAGCGAAAGAACACTACCACTGGTGCATCAGCTGCTGCTGTCGCCTCAGCTACCTCCACCCTCTCATCCACCCACAGCTTGCCTTATAGCTCCCCAAGTGGCAGCCAAGAAGAGCTTAATTCGAGGGACAGCCCTGGCCTGGACACGGAAGCTGAGCAAAGCAATGAAATGCTGCTAAGCTGCCCTTGCTTCCGCAATGAGATAGGTACTGACAGAAATGGAAGATGCAGAATGGGAGCAGGTGGAGCAGTGTATCAAGGGTATATAGGTGGTGGCACAGTTAGCGGTAGCTCAGCAAATGTGAGTGGAGAAGGAAATGTGTACGACACATCTGTAAGCACGCATTGCACCAATGCTGGAGTAGCAGTACTCGAGGGACCAAAGGACGGCCCAAGTACGACCAGCGACAAGGGCAAGCAGTATATTGTGGAACATGTGGATCTGGGAGCTTACTATTACAGGAAGTTCTTCTACCTAAGAGGTATGATCCATTTCATTCAGTGTCCTCTCAGTTAGCATAAACTATGAATGAATCATTAAAACAGTCGTGTCTCCACAGATGTTTTGTAATCCTGCCTGTTTATATGTCACTTATTTGACCTTAGAGCACTGGAACTACTTCGGGGTAGATGAAACGTTGGGTCCAGTGGCAGTGAGCTTGCGCAGGGAGAAGCTGGAGGAAGAAAAAGACCACGGGCAGCAGTATAACTATCGCCTCATCTTTAGAACCAGCGAGGTCAGCCATAATGCGCTATTGTGCCTGTAGGCCAACCGCAATACCACATCACACCGGTCCATAAGCAGCAATTACACTTCAAAGGCTGTGTAACTGTCTGCTGACCAGATTGATGGTTGTGTTTATGCTACATTTTAGTGTTTTGCTCAGGCGTGTTTTACATAAGCACACAATCGCTTTTCACATGTGTGCGTGTTGACTTTCTGATTCAGATGGAAATGCGCTATTTACCGCTAAATGGCGTCTACTTCCCATTTAACCAAACAGTTCATCAAGCTTAAACTATGTTTAATAATCCTTTATTACTGATGTTCATGTTAAATAATGAAGAAATAAACATTTCTTATCAGTGAATTATGTGTTAAATGTTTAGTAATCATTTATTAATGGTGTTGACGTTAGTTAATGCAGTAATAAACATTAACAGCGAAAATAATTAATGTGTTTAATATTCACTTATTAATGGCATTTGTGTTAGTTAATGCAGTCATAAGCATTTCCTACAAGTGACTTGCATGTTAACTGTTTAGTAATTGTAGTCATGTTAGTTATTACAGTAATGAGCATGAAGAAATGGTGTTACATTTGTTTAGTGTTTGATATTTTTATGTATTATTAAATATTATATCAATTAATATTCTTATTAAATGATTATTAAACACAGGTCTTAATTCACTGTTAGTTAATGTTTATTACATAATTAATGTGCCCTTATTGTAAAGTGTTAAGATTACTGAGTACTAATTCCACAGAATAACCGGTGAAAATGACTTGCAGAGACGTGTTCACTTGTGACAGTTTGTGTTTCAGTTTGTCACACTTTACAAACTATACAAATGGACTGTCCATTCCATTATAATGGTTCCATTCCCTGCCTTGCTATGACCAAATGTCCTGTATTTCAGTCATTAATCCCGGCATATCGAGACGCTGCATGGTGACTAAAGAACAAATTCAAGTGAGGAAGACGAAGCTCACGAGGAAATCAGACTTTGCTTGCTATTATGCAACCGGCCCCTGAACTATTCAGCTGTCTCTCAGTATCAGCAGTGAATAAACATCAGTAGTTGCAGTCAAGTTTCCAAGCCTGTCAGTGCCCCACAACGTCAAAGCTCACATCTCTGTTTCAGTAAAAGTACTCAGGCTATTGTAGTGTTAACTAGTAGTTTCTGGTTTTGTATTGTGGACCTAAAACAGAGGGTAAAGGCATTTGCAGAAAGGTCACTTCACATTATTGCAGTCTTGCATTTTTGTCCGTGCAGATGTTTACTCCTCCAGACCTGTTGTTGGCGCTGCACATCACTGACTGTGTTGCATCCAACATGCATGCATTAGCATCAGCTCCTCCCTCATTACAAACACAGTCACCATTCCATTCTACACTTTTTGACTGCTGCGGAGCAAAATTGAAGTTCAACAAAATTGATCTTTCAGTGCAGCGCGCTTCCTCCAACCAGTACTTGTTGAATGTGTCACGTGCGTAACAATGCAGGAAACGTGTGCGAAATAAGTTTTCCTTCACTGATGTGAGCACAGATTGAGTCTGTTTGTGACTGAACCCAAACAATCCAGATCGGAGTGTCATAAAATGCCCATCCCAGAAATGTGGGAAACACAAGACCATTGTGAAGACGATCCCATTTTTCTCCAACAAGTCTCAAGGTCAAAGGAGCAAATAGTCCATCTGCTTTTGATAGAAAGTGATTAAGTCCAGAACAATGATGAGCGTGTATTCAGAACACTCTGTCAAGTTGTCACGTCACACCCCTTCTTACTCCTTGTTAATTTAACAAGAATCTGTTCGTACAGGTGTCGTCCCCCCCCCCAATCAGTGGTCCATCAAGAAAGACCAAAACTCATGGAGGGTTTCTGAGATTTATTCATTCTTCTCTCACACTGTGAGTTTTAATCTTCTCTATCTATCCTTGGTAGCTAACAACTCTTCGAGGTTCTATCCTGGAGGATGCAGTACCTTCCACTTCCAAGCACGGCACGTCCAGAGGACTGCCCACTAAAGAAGTTTTGGAGTATCTTCTCCCTGAACTGGATCTGTCCTGCCTCAGATTGGCTCTCAACACACCAAAGGTCACGGAGCAGCTGATGAAACTGGATGAACAAGGGGTAGGAGGAGAAACCATTGCATTTGAAAGTATTAAAAAATAAAAAAGAGAATTAAAGCTGAAACTTGTACTAAGACACGCATGTGTTTGGTTCCATGCACAGTTCAGGGATTGTGATATAATCCGTAATTTGATTGTTCCACAATATATTTTCCTGTATTGAGGAAGGCAGATCAGGTTCAGGAATTGCTGGACTCCATGTGCGTCTGTCTGTGTGGTCAATGTGGACGTGATATCGTTAGAAAGACTTCATGTATCAAGGTGAATCTTGGTAGACAGGGTTATCGCACTAATACCTCAGGGAAGTTTGATGGTCGGCATGTTTCACTTGTAATTGTGACCACCAGAGGAGTGACTCTCTGAAATTTAGTGTACCTTTCCACTGTGTCTGACCAGAAACTCTTTCATGGATGTTTCAGGGTTAATGTCATGGCTGTGTTAATCCACTTGTAAACAAAAAGCCAGGCCCACTTATCTTGCTTGTTGAAGAGCTTTTATGTGGACTTCATTCAGTACACAGCTGTTACCAGCACATTTACACCACTTTCTTAATGCTAATTCCATGCTATAAGTGCTAAAGACCAACACATTTGCTAACAACATGCATCAACAAAGTAGTCTCTCAAACTGCACACTGCTTCTGGAAATCAAAGTGTGTTTTATAGATCAAACATTTGTTAAACTTCAACATGAAAATATTGTCCTGTTATTCAAATGAGAAGGATTTTAGTCTCTGTGCTGGGAACAGCATAGTGCTTGCAGAGCAAAAATGCAGATGAGTGAGTGCATGAGTTATTCCATCCCAGCCCATTTGTGTAGACAATAACCCAAAAACAGTAAATACTGTCTTATTCAGGATTATGTCATAAGATGGTGATTAAATTTGATGCATCACATCAGTCAGAAAGCAACTGAGTGAGATATTAGTCGATCTGGAGATACATTTTGTCCGGTATGTGGGCAAATATGGGTTGAAATATACAACAGAAGATGGAAGTAAAACCGAATTTAATTGGATAGAATGTGTGACTTGGGACGGTGGATTAGTGGATAGCTCTGTTGCCTCATAGTGAGAAGGTCACAGGATTGATTCCCACCTCTGGCCTTTCTGTGGGGAGTTTGCGTGGGTTCTCTCTGGGTGCTCTGGTTTCCTCCCACATCCAAAGACATGCAGGTTAGGTGATTGGAAACTTTAAATTGTCCGTAGCTGTGTGTGGGTGTGAATTTTTGTTTGTCTGTATGTGCTCCTGCGACAGACTGGTGGCCTGTCCAGGGTGTACCCTGCCTCACGCCCTATGACTGCTGGGATAGACTCCTCCCTCCAAGACCCGATCTTGGATAAGCGGTTGAAGATGAGTGTTAACTGGGGATTATAACAAAACTTGTTGTTGCTACTGCAGATTTGTGATAGTGAGCTCAAAACAGCTTTTCAAGGTTTCAAAACTTTTGCATCACCTGTGGTTCAGAACTCCAGATTCTGTCAAAAGAAAAACACTGAACAGTGGCACCTGCTGGACATGTCAGGAATGTGCATGTTTATCAAATGATGATTTTCATATTTGACAGCTGTTTGGTCTTGTCCCGATCCCCAGCTGAGTTTCCAGGTGAAGGTGGGAGTGATGTACTGCCGAGCAGGTCAGAGCACTGAGGAGGAAATGTACAACAACGAGACGGCTGGTCCCGCCCTGGAAGAGTTCCTCCAGCTGCTGGGCGAGAAGGTCCGCCTAAAGGGCTTCAGCAAGTACAGAGCCCAGCTGGACACCAAAAGTAACGCCTCCCACACATGAACCCGTACACAGACACACTCACTTAAAGAAAAACAAACATTTTCTGAATCTGGCCCTATTTTTGGGGGGTGGGGGGGGTGGGGGGGGTTCAGCTTTTCCCTAGAAAGTACTGACAGAGACCTTCAGATGATCTTTCTGCAACATGGAGGTTTCAGTCTGTGGCTGCCACAAATATTAGTGCAACGATGCACTTTTTCTCCTCAATTTATAAAACCTATATATTAGGTGTGCATTATACATAATAACTATTAGCTACCTTAATACAAAGAGAGAATTATTAATGTATTTTCATGTTCTTTCATTGGCTATGTGTATGGTTGTGCATTCAATTCCACTGCATCTTATACATCAGTAAATACTTGTACTAAAATCTCAGGACTGTTCAAGATTACAGTAAATAAAAAAAAAAACTGACTACTTTGAAGTTTTGCATGAAGATATTTGCATTGCTTTGTCTTTACTGCTCAGTGCTGTTTGCTATAAAATGTTTAGGATACATTTAGAAGCATTTCAGGATTTTTTGGAGCATTTTCTTGCACAGTGCAGTATATTGTTTGAACCGTTTGTTCAATTGGTAACTTGCAGCATAAATGTAAATGTTGGAGGACTCTGGTATTAGATTGTGAGCTTTTATGACCTTTCGTCGCTGTAGTCTTGAAGCTAGTTTCAGTAATGAAGTGAGAGTTTGACTTTTATTGCTGGTTCTTGGTAGAATTTTATATGTCCCTGGTTTGTGTTTGTGTTTTATGGCACTTGAACTTTGCTCCTTTATCTCACTTTTAGTCAAACATTTCTTCTTGCTACAACTTTTTTTCTGGTCAGATTTGTGACACAATCAATGTAATCTTTTGTTACAGTGACCAAAAAAAACGCAGCGAGCCGCATTGTCTTTCTCTGTTCTTCTTTTGGTGTCTTCTGGTCATAACAGGAAATTCTCTGGAATTGTTGTTGTGGTTGCTTCCCCATTTAAGTGGTCAACAGCTAAATTAGATTATTATTATTATTGTTATTATTATTATTCCTTCCTCACTTTATGTGAGTATAATGATCAAATTGAGTCATGGATGTTGTGTGTTTGCTTAAATGTTTTGCAGTACTCATCTAAATCAACAAAATGGTTCTGTTGATTGAATGAAGTAACTAGTTACGGCCTCATCTCTGCCATTTGTAAACATTTCTCACTGTTCTCAATTCTAATATCAAATGAAGAGGACACCGCTTACATTATTGTTTCCCAAACTGTGGGTCCAAGCTCCCCTTAGCAGTTACCAAATATCCTTTAGGGGGGAGTTGTAAAAATTAGAAGTGCAAAGTAAAAACAGTCATGGTTACTCGGGGTGGGTGGTACAGCAGTGTCACAGGCCACGATCGGAAGTGATCTGTGCCTCCCCCTCCCCTTCTGCTGAGCTCCGTGCATGAGTCAAACACCTGTTAAATATTTTTGTTATCAAAGTAACTGCCTATGTGTTGAAATAGCTCTGAGCACTGGTTTTGACAGTTCAGCCGTTACTGTCCCATTGTTGGCTCTTTGTTTTGGCTGTGGTGAAATTGCATCCTGACTTGCACAGAATGCACGTCTGACAGAGACGGATTGGGCTCTTTTTTTGTTCTCACCTTTGTATTGGTATTTTTCCTGCAGCGGATTCCACAGGCACGCATTCGCTGTACACAACATACAAGGACTATGAGATCATGTTCCACGTGTCGACACTGTTGCCTTACACGCCCAACAATAAACAACAGGTTGAGTATGGACGTCCAGTTTACACTTCTTTTGTTTGGGAACAATGGATTTCAAAGAAAGTCTTACAGGAGTGTCATTGATCAGATATTGTACTTGATTTGCATGCCGATTTCTAGGAAATGCACAGTCTTGCCTCTTTTTTATGTCCTTTCTGTCATATTTTAAGTTATGTTTTTTGAAAAATATTGTTTTCTAATGATTAGTTGCTGAGGAAACGCCACATAGGGAACGATATCGTCACCATCGTGTTCCAGGAGCCTGGTGCTCACCCTTTCACCCCCAAGGCTGTTCGCTCTCACTTTCAGCACGTCTTTATCATTGTCCGTGTGCACAACCCCTGCTCTGACAGCACATGTTACAGGTTGGTGTATTAGTATTATTACTGTTATTATTGCTACTACTACTGCTACTGCTAATACATACCCAGTTCCTTTCTGTGTGGAGTTTTCATGTCCTCTGCGTGTCTGTGTGGGTTTCTTCCGGGCACTTCACTTTCATCTTACCATCAAACACCCCCAGGTGCCGGACTGTGGCTGCCAACTGCTCCTAGTGGTTGGATTGTGTTTAACTGTCATTAATAGGTTAAATGCAGAGGAGAAATTTCATTGAATGTATCCATGAATGTTCAGTGACAATAACGGCTTCTGCTTATTTGATGGTAAAGATAAAGTCAGAGAAAAATAACTCAGCTAGACTTAAGCTGCTTTTACTTTTGGTCAGTTTTGGCGCCATTTGGCAACCCAGCGTGACCTAGCAACCAAGCAGCCTTTGATTGGCTGCTTTGGGTACAGAGTCATTCGGAATGAGCAAATCGCTCAACAAAAGTCTGGAAAGGTTGTTGTTTTTTAAGCAGAGCTCAGTGGACTCCTCACCACTGTGGGCCCAGCCTGAAGAAAGGTACAATTCGCAGCTCTCTATCTCACGATGATTCTTTCCGTAATCGATATGATGGTTATTCAGGGCTCTGAAGGATGTAGATTTTATTTTTCACAGGAAAATAAACACAGGATCTGGGCCGTTCAAAACGTTTTAACCAAAATTTTAAATCACATGTAGAATTAAGGTATTTTAATTAAATCGAGAGTTACGAATGTAACTATGGTTCTATGAATTCCGGATGACCGCCAGAGGGCGGTGCTTTAGCACCTGGATAACTACATGTGCGCAGCACAGAGGTCGAGAATATATACCAACAAAGTCACACCATTGAATGTGACCTGGGTGACGTCACTGGTTGTCTTTATATACCAGACGCACCCAGCGCTGGCTTCTTTTCGGAATGAACTCGCAAGACTCTGAGTGACAAGCACCTCTGGCGGTCATCCGGAATTCATAGAACCGTAGTTACATTCGTAACTCTCGTTCTATTTCATTCCTCCTAATCGCCAGAGGGCGGTGCTTTAGCACCTGGATGACTTAATACCAACAAGGTCATGAAGAGTCACACTCACCTCGCATCAGCAGTGGGGAGTGGAGGCAGACAACACCGCCGAAGTCACCGCAGGAAGAGCAGCCACATTCAGTCTGTAATAGCGGGCGAAGGTACAGGACGAAGCCCACATAGCAGCAGCACAAATATCAGTCAAAGGGACACCTCTCAGTGCAGCCCAGGAGGTGGACACCCCTCTGGTGGAATAGCATGTAACCTTAGGAGGCTGAAGACCTCTGGACTTGTATACTTGTAAAATGGCATCCACGACCCAATGTGAGAGTCGCTGCTTTGAGACAGCACAGCCTCTTTTGTGATCACCGTAACACACAAACAGGGCATCCGTTTTTCAGATCCTGGCAGTCGCACTAATGTACTGCTTCAGCATTCGGACAGGACACAGGGAACCTGAAACAGATAATCCTGGATCAGAATGCGGGGCATACACAGCCAAGGAAACTGGCTGGTTAACATGAAAGGTTGAAATTCTCTTGGGTAAAATGGATGGATTAGGCCACAGCGTAACCCCAGATCCGTCAGAATTCCATCGCAAACAGTCCCCAGCTACTGATAGGGCATGGAGCTCTCCCACCCACTTAGCTGAAGATGGTGCAAGTAGAAAGGCAGTCTTCACTGACACCCATTTAAGATCAGCACTTTCAACTGGTTCGAAAGGGGATAGGCTTAAACCCTCCAGGACTAGAGGAAGGTCCCATGAAGGTACACGTACAAGCCTTGGAGGCCGCAAACATAGAGCACCTTTCAAAAAACTACACACTAAGAGATGTGAACTCACTGACCGGCCATCAATGTAGAGAAACTGCCTGTGATGAGGCGCCACTGGCACATGGAAATAGACGTCCTTTAAGTCGACACTTGTGAACCAGTCTCCTGGTGTGATACTTTGAAGGACGTCTACTGTGCAGAGCATGTGAAACTGCAGCACTTTGATATAACGATTCAGACGTCGGATATCGAAGATAGGACGAAAGCCGCCATCCTTCTTTGGAACAAGGAAGTAAATTGAGTAGAACCCCCTGAGCTGGTCTGAACTGTGAACTGGCTCTATGGCCCCCTTCTCCAGGAGTTCCAAAATCTCCCGTTGTAGGGCGGCAGACTGCACCAAGTCGGAAACAACAGTCATCCTCACCCCATTGAACTTTGGAGGACAACATCTGAACTGAATTCTGTAACCCTCGAACAAGGTTGAAATGACCCATGGGTCTTGAACTTGAGCCCCCCAGTGGCTGAGATGATTTCGTGAAAAACGGCTGGGGGGCAAACGTTGGCAGTCAGACCCGACCACCTCTGCCTCGCATCCCTGAGGACCTCTGGGTGTGATTACTGGAAGCTCTGTGAAACCGTTCAGTTCTCGGGGGGTCTGCCCATAGGCTCCCGAAAAGGCAGGCCGCTGGGAGAGCTGGCCCTCAACTGCGAAAGCACGTGCACCTCTGGGAGTCGGCGGGAGCCTGGATGTAGAGTGAAAAGCTGTAGCACATCTGACTGGCTGAGGTCTGGAAGACCGGTGTAGGTCAACAAACTGTCGCCGAGATTTACTAGCCTCAACAGCACGCTCCAAAGTTTGTTGGGCCGCAGGTCCTAACACTTGGCCTGGAAGAGCCAGCAGTGAACGGAGTGTGCCTCTGCAGGATTCGGACAGGGGGGGACTGCGCAAGCCACATCTGACGTCTAGTGATGGTAAGGGTTGACATCAGTCTGCCAAACTCTCTGGACATATAAGCAAAGGTTTGGAGTGAGGCATCACTAAGACTTTGCGTAGCGTCATCAACCTCTACATCCCTCAAAGACTTTGAGAGGGCAAGGGCTAAATGGGACAGTGAGTTGCCTAGGCGACCGATGCGAGCAGCTATGTCATAGCTTTTGGTGAGGGGGTCATCAGTGACCCTACACTGAGGTCGTGGGCAGCAGGCATCCGGCCGAGCAGCATCAGCCGGAGCCACAACCAGGTTCGCAATAATGCTGTCAACGGCGGGCATATGGTTCAGACCATACTGCGCCGAATCACACATAGAGCTAATGGCTCTGCAGTCCTGTGATAGATGGGTCAATGATTTGGGGTCCGCCCAACATCGGTGGAGCTCCTCGATATATGGCTGTGAAACTGGAACGTTGAACTCAGGCTTCTGAGTGACTTTGAAAAAGGCACTTGAAGCGGTGGTTTCCGAGGGGGATTGTCGATCCCAAGCCTGGATAAATCCAACTGAACAGCTTGCTTGACAAAGGAGAGTCCAGGTCCGGTTTGCGGCAGGGACTCTGCCTCAGATGTGTGAGAGCCAACTAATGAATGGCTTGAAGAAACACCCCTCTCATCCTGATCCTTCACACAGTTTATATCACTTGTCATGTACAAGGAATCAGTCGCAGCAATAGACATGACATCTTCCTCCTGCTGAGTAACTACATTGGTCTGATCAGCCTCATTAGGGACAACAGGAACTCTCACGGCATCCCTAGGCTGTAGATTCAGAAGCAAGGACTTAATCTGAGCAAACTCAGAAGTCAACGTTTCGATCTTTTCAGCCAAAGCATAGTCATGAGTAACCTTCTTAGCAGAAGGGGTTCCTGCATGTGGGCGTTTATGGCGCTTTGGTTCCTTCCTGGGGCTGGAGGCCAAAGTCACACTAGACATTCCACTTTCCAATGCCGCAAGTCTAGCAGATCTCTCTGCCAGTGGCATGCTGGTACAATTAACGCAGGCATCGCCAGTCAGGGCTTCCCTCAGGTGTCCAATCCCAAGACACGAGGGGCAAAACATACGTCCATCATCTGGGCTCAAGGGCTCCAAACAGGTACTACAGCCATGCAACAAAGGCCCTGTCAACATTGTGGACTGCGTGCAGATGGCTCATGCAAGCCCTGGCAGTTACAGATAGAAAGACAGCTGGCATTAAAACAAAAGCTTTGACTGGGAGGCATAAGTGGTAGATCATGAAAGCCTTCTGCGTGACCATTATCCTGTTTTTTTCAGCGCCTCTTTTCTTCTTCATGGCTTCACGACAGTCAGACTAGAATTGTTACGCATCACCACTTCAGCTCCTGCACAATATTCTATACCAACCACACACACCCACACACACGCCCTACTTCCTGTCTCTTTCTTGCTCATTCGTCTTTCTTTTCTAGCTCATTCTCACTTACACACGCTTGCCCGTGCACACTCACAGCGCCACGCTCTTGTATAATCCGTGCCCTCCCCCGCCCACTTCTCCTCCGCTCGCTGGCTGCCACTATGCCTTTGGGCAGCGTGAGCCAGAGTGGTCTCAAAGAGTTAGCACGACGCACTTGAAGTGCTCTCTTCAACCGGACGTTCCTGTAAGTGGGTAGGATTTTTGAGAGCCAAGTCCCTCAGAGCTCGCAGAGTCCACCTCAGGAACGGATAGCCGGGATTCGTCTCTCCACTCACACCAGAATCAGATTCCGGGTCCTTTATTTCAAGCCCCTTTGCTTTTTTTTTTTGTCTCAGTGAGGTCATTCAACGCATCAGCTAGTGGACTCTTGTGTTCAACCTCGTATTTGCCTTAAAGCTTTAGCACGCTTTGTTTAATAGTCGGGAAGTGTTTTGAATAAGAGAGGGGGAAATGCTGGTTCTCCTGGTTTGCCTTATGGATGAAATGGAGATGCACGAGACACCGAATATGTAAGAACGCTCTGGTTTTCCCCACCCAAAGCCGCTCACACCCAGCCTTTAGGTTCTACTCTGTGGATCTAGGCACCATTCTTTAAGTCTTCGTGGGCTTGTCTGCAATCTTCACTGTGGGACTTGTCTTTCTGGAAGTTGGTGGGAAAAACCTTGTCAAGAAAATAGGACTGTTAAGGAGTAACTGTTGGATTGTAGCACGAGGTCCTGCCCCAGAATATATTTTTTGTTCTACATTCATTGCAATCGCAACAACCTGTAGCTTGTTGATTTTCAGGGAAGTCAGAAGGTAAGTTATAGATGTATTTATTTAATTAAACAACTTGTATTTTGGTGTGTTGTTGGAGGTAATGGATTTGTGTTTGTGTTGATGAATTATATCCAGAACTTGGTGGATTATGTGTTTGTGTTGATGAATTATATCCAGAACTTGGTGGATTATGTGTTTGTATTGATGAATTATATCCAGAACTTGGTGGATTATAGCTGATCTCTAACTATAGAACATAGAAGGTAAACTTTGATACCTCTGCCGGGGTTATTATCGTGGTCAACTGTTATTACCTTCCCCAACAGACAGACTTGTGGCTGTAAACTTTGGTTTCTCAGTATTTGTGCAGGGAATGTATTCCTCTTTGGTTGTCTAAGACATATTATTTCAGTATGAGGAAAGAAAAGGTTTTCAGTCGGGCTGGATCTATCCCAAAATTTAACCAACCTTTCACTATTCGTGATGTGTACTGTACACAATTTATGTGCAAACAATCACATAAGCTGCTGTTGGGTGCTGGAGATACTTAGACATTCTTCAGAATTCATCTGCATCCTACTTGTGGTTGCTTCCATGTTGCTCCAGTGGATCCAGTGTGCACTGGTATCTCGATTTGGTACATCTTTTACGCCAGGTGTCCTTCTTGATGGAACTTCAGGTGTCCAAAGAAAATAGCCTTTGGTGAGCTTCAACCCAGAACCTTCCTGATGTGAAGCAAGAGTGTGATGTGAAGCATTACTGACTGTGTCACCGTGCTGACTTCTAGTTCGGTTAGTGACGTCATAACATGGAGGGGAACAAAGAAAATCCTTTCTTTCAGTTATTCATATGACTAAATGACATATTGTGATGGAAATTAAGGTCGTTACAAAAAATAAATGTTTCCGTCACCCAGTGATGATCTCCCCTGGCGTGTTGTTACTTGCTGCTGAGATATGAATAACAATCAGGGTTTGTTTTGCCAGTCCAGAGCATTAGAGGAGTAAATGGCCCGGGGCCAGCTAGGTGCTAATCTGCTGCTTTCACCCACGCTGGCCCATGTGAGTGTGATTGCATAACTCTGTCTTTGTTTTGGAATGTTGGCTGTTTGTGCTTCAGCGCCGCTCATCCATACCAAGATGTAGCAGAGAGTGGCAGCGTGTCAGCACTGGATTGGATGTAAAGAATTTGAAACCCGGGTGAAGTCAGGCGTACTTTGAAAGATTTCAGCTACAGGCAATGAGTGTGTTATCTGTTTAATGGACTGGATGGAGACATGTCAGGACTGACACGCCAACTTGTTCAAGCCCAGGCTTCTACTTCACAGTGAAAGCTGTACACATCCAGCTTTTGGGCTTTGCTTAATAATTAAGCATATAAGTTAGAAAAAGTATACCTCAAAACTGTGCTTTGTCAAAACACATTTTTATCAACAACACAAGGGAGAGTCATTATCTGCACCTGTTTACTAATTCATTGAATCTCCCAGACAGCTATTGTGTGCCGTTACAATAGGAGCCGTAGAGAGTAACAGGAGGAGAGCTTTGCACATAACGTGTCCGACATCCTCCTTTATATTCACAAGTCAAAAGGGTCAAAGGCAACAATACCTAAAGGAAAACCACAAAGTTGTTCCTGCAATTTTTGAATTTATTGATTTTTTTTTTTTTGCAAGCCAGTTTGCTCTTTGGGCTCGCATCATTCATTCACATTTTGTCTACCATCTATTCCAATATAATACTAGAATTTAATTATGCTACTTGAAAAGTGCATTGGTGCACACTGCCTCCGTGAGTTGTGTGGGTGAGTCAAGGTGGTATTATGCTTGTCAGAAATACTACTGCAACTGCCAAGAAAATTTTAGACATTTGTCTTGGTTAAATGTGGATCACAGTTACATATAAAACACCAGGTGAGACATAAAAAAAGAAAAAGCTGCAAAATATGCGGCCTTTCTAAATATAAATAATAGCCACATACTGGGTGGACACAGTTAAAACCTGTGCAATGTAGTAGGAACACAGTAGAAACTGATATGGACCTGGCATAATCTCCATGCACGTAGACAATGTGGTCGAACTTTAGGCATGTTTTAATAAAACAAACAAAAACAAAATTCGTAGTGAGGATGTGGTTGAATTCAACGAGCGCCAGGCTGATTTCACGCATGCTTTTCTTAAAAATCTAGAACAGAGCAGTGGTATTGAGTATCTGCAGTTTTTTCCTGCTCTTGTTATTTGCGCACTGTAGCAGTGACCTTTAACCCCTCTCTTTCCTTCCCTTGCAGTGTGGCTGTCACTCGTTCCCAGGACGTTCCCTCCTTCGGTCCACCAATCCCCAAAGGCGTCACCTTCCCGAAGTCTACAGTCTTTAGGGACTTCCTCTTGGCCAAAATCATTAACGCAGAGAACGCTGCGCACAAGTCTGATAAGTTTGGTGCTATGGCAACTCGCACACGGCAGGAGTACCTGCGTGACTTAGCGGAGCGTCACGTCACCAATACTACAGTAGAACCAGCTGGAAAGTTCCCCTTCATCTCTCTGGCACATAAACGACGAGAAAAGACTCGTCCGTACAGTGGGGTGGAGCTTCGAAGCCTGGGGGCGGTTACCTGGCAGGTTCATGCGGAGGACCAGGTGGCCGGTGCTGAGCGCGAGTGCCTATTGGCTGTTTCCAACGACTTCATCATCCTACTGGATCAGGAGATGAAGGCCGTCGTGTTTAATTGTGCCACCCGTGATGTGATTGGTTGGTCGACAGGGAGCCCCGCCTCAATGAAGATCTACTATGAGCACGGTGAAAGTGTGTCACTGCGTTCCATCAATAACAACACAGAAGACTTTGGAGAGGTTGTGAAAAGACTGGAGGTGAGTAACGTCACGTTCATCGGGTGTTTATCTCTTGTTGTTAATATTCTGCCAGGTTTTGCAGCGTTTTCTCAGATTTATTGGGCTGAGAACATTTGTTGAAGTCGATTGAATGATGAGTCTGAAATAGATAAAACACTAAAATTACAGCTACATAGTGTCAATATCTGGGTTTTTAATGTATAAGAACAAATTAAGGCAGCAGTAGAAGTGCAGATTTAGGGCGTTTTGTCACGAGGTGACTGGACAGATGTGTTTGGTGATGAGGCAGAAGTCTTTAGGGTCTTAATGTGTGGTTGAGTGACTAAGATGCTGACCAGAGACCTAAGGTGTTGACTAGATGTCTTTGGTACCGGTTCTCTTTGGAGGATTCTTGGGTACCAATGACTGGAATGACTTTGTGCCAAACGTGCGGTTCATTAGTCAGTCTTGAGGAGTGGGAGGAGGATTGTGGCTATGTTGTTCCTTTTTCTGGGCATGAGCTATCATTCTTCAGAGTTGAGGACTCCAGCAGCTGCACAAGCCCAAAGGGACACCCACCTTTTACCCATCTGCAGCAGACAGATAGTTACTTCCAAGAGTTAGGGATGGGCTGGTTGTCCATGCGATGCACTCCACCAGTGTATGCTTCCAGATCTGATGGTCTGGTTAATTTCAGTGTGATAACAAAGAACAAACTGCAGTTTGAGTAATAATTGGAGGGTGTGTGTCACATGTTATATCGCCCACAAAAGCAGTTCTGACCTAGTTCCAGATCTCGAGGTTAGAGATGATCCTCAGTTTGAAAAACCATCAGCCTGGAAAATCATGAAGGCACCTTGAGCAAGGTTCTTAATCCTGACGTTACTGCTAGTGTGCAAGTTGAGCACCTTTCATAGGCAATATTCTGATATCAGTGCATGGGGTGTGTGAGTGGATGAATGTGAAGCATCACTGTAAAGCACTGAACAGCTGCATCAGATGGAAATGCGCTACAGAAACATAGTCCATATGTGGCATTTGCTGATACAGTAGTGTTCAGATAATAGTAGTGCTATGTGACTAAAAAGATTAATCCAGGTTTTGAGTATATTTCTTATTGTTACATGGGAACAAGGTACCAGTAGATTCAGTAGATTCTCACAAATCCAACAAGACCAAGCATTCATGATATGCACACTCTTAAGGCTATGAAATTGGGCTATTAGTAAAAAAAAAAGTAGAAAAGGGGGGTGTTCACAATATAGTAGCATCTTCTGTTGACGCTACAAGCTCAGAACTATTATGTTCAAACTGCTTTTTAGGCAATCCTGTGAATCACTAAACTAGTATTTATTTGTATAACCACAGTTTTTTCATGATTTCTCACATCTGAGAGGCATTAATTTGTAATTTTTATACTCAAAACCTGGGTTCATCTTTTTAGTCACATAGCACTACTATTATTCTGAACACTACTGTAGATATCCATCTATAATCGGCAGACTAGCATCCATATGCAAATTATGCAGTTAGCAAGTTATGCACTCATGCTAATCCTTTGCTAGTGTTGTCTTACTGCTGTCTATAAAAGTAAATCATGCTAATGATGTTAGATATTAATTTGGTGAGGGTTCCACAGTGGGGTGAGGGTCAGTGGTATTTGTTGGTGCAGTTTGAGATGATGGTAAAGAAGTTAAGATTCCATTCACCGGGTATAATAGGTCATTGTATTTATTTGTTTATTTATGTTACAGCGTAAAGGTTGAAGCTGAACTCTGCTTCAAGAGGGCGGATAATAATAGTAACTCTTACTGTTCAAATGGAGGGTTTTTGTGTTCACAGCTGGTGTCAGATCATGTCTCAGCTTGTGTGCAGTGCTCGTATGAGAAGAACTTTCTTCTAAAATATGTGCTTGCATGGAATAATATAAGGTTACCTGAATGTCTCACACGTGGCACATTTTTATTTCGTACCTGCTCTCAGTCTGTGCCCTGCAGCTGTTGACGAAGGGCAGCCAAACGACGGAGATGACCCTGCGCCGCAACGCTTTGGGCCAACTGGGCTTTCACGTCAACTTTGAGGGCATCGTGGCCGAGGTGGAGCCTTACGGCTACGCCTGGCAAGCTGGTCTCAGGCAGGGCAGCCGATTGGTGGAGATTTGCAAGGTGGCTGTAGCGTCGCTGTCCCATGAGCAGATGATCGACCTCCTCCGAACCTCCGTCACTGTCAAGGTGGTCATCATTCCGCCCCACGAGGACTCCACGCCAAGAAGGTAGAGTGGACAGGCAGGATCTGTGGATGTGTGACAAAGATGGTAGGGTTGTGAAATTTAAGTTGAAATTAAAAAAAAAAAAAAAAAAACCTCTGAGATTTATTACAGCACAGAGCATTGTAATAGTTTGTGTGCATGTGGTGCACACCGTGCACACATGCACCAAATGTGAAAATCTGCTGTGAATATCTGCAGATGATTACCATGGGAGGAGACTGGTCAAAGTTCAGACACAAGGTCATCAAAAATATGGGTCTCATGACTTTTTCAGTCATGAGAATTTTCAGGATTTTTCCTGAAATCTGGATTCTTTTAGGATGGTCTGTGTGAAGTATTCCTGACTTTTTCAAGTGTTTGCTTGGCTGCCAGAATAAAGCTTAAAATGCGTCTGCTTTGCTTAAAATTCCAGGAGCTCCTACAGCGGGGCCCAGACGCCCGCTTGCTTTAGGGTTTTCTCAGTATGTCTCATTCTCATGTCTGATTTTCCAGGATATCGCCACAACTAATAGGGCTTGAGAGGCGATCCAAACTGTACGTCAATCAGTTATTTGTTATTACGTGGTATATGTCACTAAAGTCTGCAAAACACATTTAGTGTGCTTGTGCAGGGTTTGCAGTGTCCCTCTGACACCTTTCTGTTCATTTATAGAAAAGTCATACAAGGATAGAGTTTTACAATACTCATATTTAAGTGTAATTGACGCTGATGTATCCTCCCTTGGTAAGTCAGAGACCGACCATTACCAGTTAACACTTTGCACAAATAATGTGAACAGCTAACTGTCCGAGTGACAATCTAGTACACCGTAAAATTCCCATATTTCAGCATGTTTTTGACACCAGATGTTAAGGTTGAGAGTGGAGACAGGTTTGTTTGAATCCTAGCAATCAACATAGAGAGAAAAAAAATGAATTTTCCATCTGTCCTTGCGCCCAATCAAGGATTTTCTCATTTAATGAACTGTAAAATGTATTGGTTTACAATGTTATTGCTGTGGGTGTCTGCCTGGGTGGTTGCTGTCCAGGATTTAAGGTGGTTCTGCAGACTGGTAGATGCAGCAGCATGTGATACCAGTGCACACTCCGACACTTGCCCTGTATTGTTTGAATACTCAGTCATTGAAGTAATTGACAGTTGCAGCTCTAAATGACAGCTTGCTTTAGTTTTAGAAGAAGAATTACGTGTTTATTACAAATAGTGTTGGGGTTTTTTTTCCATCTTTTTCTGAACGTATAACCTTCCACCAGAGGCTGCTCAGAAATCTACCACATGCCTCTGGTTGACTATAAGAACCATAAGGAGGGCATGCCGTATGAACTGAAGTTCCCGTTCCGCGCCAACAACAACGCCAAGTGGCCACGGACCTCATCCAGTCCCCAGACACGGCCTGCGGGTACAGCGGGGACACTGATCAAGGCTCCACCTTCAGAATTCACAGACCGTAACGCTGCTCTCCCCCGCAGTGTGTCCAGCGAAGGGCGACCCCTCAACCCCAAAAGGTGACACAATATCAAAAGTTCCACGGTGATGCTTGCAGACTCGCTCAGTCACAGCTGGACTGAGTTTCTGTTCTCTCCTCACAGATATTCTCCAGGGAATGACAACTATGCTCTCGCCTGCTCCATCGTGATGGGCCGCACAGCGCACAACGCAAACTCCGCCGCCAACCTCCCCTACACAGACAGCGGCACTGTGTGCTCAAACCACTCGAGACAGAAGTCCGGCCTGATGGGTAAGTTCAACCTCACTGCAGCTTACGCAGGATGGCAGCCAAGAGGGAGTCGCACTGTTCACCAACGCCCGTCTCCTTCGTCATCTCTCTCTCTCCCAGGTGTAATAATAACTGCCAGTCCCCAATGTCCTCTGGACGGCAGCCTGCATGTGACGTGGTCCATGGTGTCAAAGCAGGAAGCATCGTTACGGTTGGATGGACCAAAGCTAAAGAGGGGGAAGCAGCCTGCAGAGTGGGCGATAAAATCAGCAGCGGTAAGACCGATTCATGACGACGGTCACGCCAAAGAACTGAATTCTGCAGACCTCACGAGAAATTTCTGTACCTGGTCCAGATCCTGTGGTCTCCAAGGTGATGATGCCTCGACTCCAGGCAGCAGAGCAGAGCGGCCACGTGTCTCCAAACAAGAGCACTAAGGTGATGCTTCTGTGCATCAGGTTCTCTAAAATATTTATTTAACGCTGAGTCATTCCCCATGTTTCACACAGAATCACACAGTGTGACACAGTGTAGGTGCAGTGTGATATTTATACAATGTAGGTTTGGCAAAAGTTGCACGTTATTATCGGTCAGCGTCGTTACATTTTTGCCAATCAGCTTGCGTAACTGCAACAGTCGTCTACAACCATGACATCATCACAAATGGCTGTGCTTAGATGACGACCGACATAATTGTTACATCTGTGTTACTGTAACCAATAAAAACGGTTCTTATCCAACACTAGAAAGTGGTCAAAGATCCTTTTTATCGATTGGCATACTTGCAGCCGGACATCAGTCTGATACACACTCAGATATCTGCAGCTCAACAACCTGGAGGCTGACTTTGAAAAGATGCCATGTTGATTTTAATTTTCTTATTTATTGTCAGGCGGATGCTTCTTATTCATCCAGCCAGTCGAACAGCAACACGCTCTCCAGCAATGCTTCCAGCTCCGCCCACAGCGATGAGAAGTGGTACGAAGTTGCTCGCGGTCAGCGCTGCGGAGTGACCATGAGCTCAATGGATACTTTCAGGGGATCTCCACAGACAGCGGCATCGACGCCACGTCTTTAACCGCCACACAGAGCAGTACAAACTCCTCCATTGGTGCCTTCAGGGACAAAGACAAAACCCCGTCCTGGCAGGACGACCAGGCAGGAGGCCAGAGGACAACCAACACGTCGCCTCCCGCCGCAGACTCCCTGGTTCCTGTTGGAGGCAGCGAGATTCCAGTGAAGGCCGTGCATCCTGAAAGCAGCTCTCACTCCAGGTGCTGTTCTGTTAGTGTCAGCGTATAGGCAGCTGAGGAATTTATACATTAAAAAACAACAACAAAAAAACCTCAACAGTGATTCATTGTAGTCCAGGTTTATCCTGCACTGTCCTAGATGGAAAAGTCTGCAGCTCTGCGGTTAGGCATTAACAAAGGCAAAGAAGAATGAACTGTGTGTGGTTTTTGTATTTGCATGATGCACCTCAATCTCTTGGCACGATGGAAAGAAAGAGCTTGAAGTTGGTAGAAATGCACCGTGTTCGCTCCTCACTGCTGCACCTCTTCCAAATCCCACTTCCTTTGCCTGCTCTTTTCTTCGCTGAGGCAGAAATAACTGCACCGGCAGACAGACTTTGTTTTGTAGAACGAGTACACGCTGAAAAAATCTACTGCTTGAAAATTCAAGGACAGAGAAATTACTTATGTGTCCGAGGTTGTTTCATTTTAGTTAATTGTTTGCAAAAATGCACCGCATTGATTCAACAAATACAGTAATGCTTCAATGGTTCAGAGGTTTGGCATGTTGGCAGCAAATTAAATGATAACGCTGTGACCGAGGAGACCTTCAAGTTATTCATTAACTTATTTTGGTGCTTGTTGTCTGGTAACACACCCCTGTGTGTTCCCTCCTGCAGCACACTCAGTTCCGGTCACTCAGAAAGTCCGATGGGACGAGGCTGCAGTTCCATGTATCCCCAGGAGGAGGCACCCACAGCCTCCACCTCGCCCACTTCCCAGAACTCCCAGTCCACAGGACCTAAGAGCTTCTATCCCCGCCAAGGAGCCACCTCCAAGTACCTGATCGGCTGGAAGAAACCCGGAGGAACGGTCAATTCTGTGGACTTTGGCAGCACTCGCAAGTAAGATAAGAAAAAACCCCCACTGGCGGTGGTGTTGACATTCAGATTCTCTAAAGCTGAAGTATACTGCCACCATGTGTAGTACTGGATTGTAACGTTTACATTGTGTCGTGTTTTAAATAGAGCAAATAAAATTCATCCATATTCCTGCTTCCTCCTAAAAGTCTCCAGCTGTCCTCATATGTCTGGATCACGTTCTCACAGTCAGTAAAAACAAAAAGGTGTGCCTAAGAATAGCAGTTGTGGACACAGTAGAAGTTAAGCTACGCAAGGACACTGCCAGGTGTCACGTACACAAATTCAACTCCAGACAAACAAAGCAGTTAACAGAGAGAATGACACGTGTGACGAAGGGAGGGATTTCCTCAGGAGGGTGGCTGGTGTCTCCATTACAGACGGGGTGAGAAGCTCGGTCATGTGTGAGGAGCTTGGAGTAGAGCCACTGCTCCTTCACGTTGAAGGAGCCAGCTGAGGTGGTTCGGGCATCTGGTAAGGATGCCCTCTGGGCTGGCGCCAGGAATGTCCAGCTGGGAGGAGACCCCAGGTTAGATCCAGGACTAGGTGGAGAGGTTATATCTCCACACTGACCTGGGAACGCCTTGGGATTCCCCAGGAAGAGGTGGTTAATGTGGCCTGGAAAAGGGAAGTTTGGGGTCGCCTGCTGGAGCTGCTGCCCCCCGTGACCCGATCCCAGATAACCGCTGAAAATGTATGTATGTACAGTAGTGTTTAGAATAATAGGAGTGCTATGTGACTAAAAAGATTAATTCAGGTTTTGAGTATATTTCTTATTGTTACATGGGAAACAAGGTACCAGTAGATTCAGTAGATTCTCACAAATCCAACAAGACCAAGCATTCATGATATGCACACTCTTAAGGCTATGAAATTGGGCTATTAGTAAAAAAGTAGAAAAGGGGGTGTTCACAATATAGTAGTGTGACATTCAGTCAGTGAGTTCGTCAAGTTTGTGGAACAAACAAGTGTGAATCAGGTGTCCCCTATTTAAGGATGAAGCCAGCACCTGTTGAACATGCTTTTCTCTTTGAAAGCGTTCAAGACATTGTTCAGAAGAACAGTGTAGTTTGATTAAAAAGTTGATTGGAGAGGGGAAAACTTATACGCAGGTGCAAAAAGTATAGGCTGTTCATCTACAATGATCTCCAATGCTTTAAAAATGGACAAAAAAAAAACAGACGCATGGAAGAAAATGGAAAACAACCATCAAAATGGATAGAAGAATAACCAGAATGGCAAAGGCTCACCCATTGATTAGCTCTAGGTTGATCAAAGACAGTCTGGAGTTACCTGTAAGTGCTGTGACAGTTAGAAGATGCCTGTGTGAAGCTAAGTTATTTGCAAAAATCCCCCGCAAAGTCCCTCTGTTAAATAAAAGACATGCAGAAGAGGTTACAATTTGCCAAAGAACACATCAACTGGCCTAAAGAGAAATGGAGGAATATTTTGTGGACTGATGAGAGTAAAATTGTTCTTTTGGGTCCAAAGGCTACAGACAGTTTGTGAGACGACCCCAAACTCTGAATTCAAGCCACAGTTCAGTGAAGACAGTGAAGCATGGTGGTGCAAGCATCATGATATGGGCATGTTTCTCCTACTATGGTGTTGGGCCTATATATCGCATTCCAGGTATCAGGGATCAGTTGGATATGTCAAAATACTTGAAGAGGTCATGTTGCCTTATGATGAAGAGGACATGCCCTTGAAATGGGTGTTTCAACAAGACAAATGACCCCAAGCACACTAGTAAACAAGCAAAATCTTGGTTCCAAACCAACAAAATTAATGCCTCACAGATGTGAAGAAATCATGAAAAACTGTGGTTATACAACTAAATACTAGTTTAGTGATTCACAGGATTGCTAAAAAAGCAGTTGAACATAATAGTTTTGAGTTTGTAGTGTCAACAGCAATGCCACTATTATTGTGACACCCCCCATTTCTACTTTTTTTTTTTTACTAATAGCCCAATTTCATAGCCTTAAGAGTGTGCATATCATGAATGCTTGGTCTTGTTGGATTTGTGAGAATCTACTGAATCTACATGGTACCTTGTTTCCCATGTAACAATAAGAAATATACGCAAAACCTGGATTACTGTTTAATACATAGTACTACTATTATTCTGAACACTACTGTATGTAATATATCACGTGTCTGCCACTTGCTGGATGGTTGTGGGAGGTCGACTAAACAAATAAGTCCTATATTGGCCCTCATGCCCATCTGTGCCAGTATCTCTGGACTCCGTAACGTCAAGTGAATGAGAGTCTATGAGTTCCCCCTGGATGGGACGCTATTCTGATGGAGATTGCTTTCCCAGCAGAGGCTGGGACCCATTTACAGCTGGGTGGACTGAGACTGTGCACCCTAACGTCTTGTCTAGGGACACGGACAGGTAGCATGAGTGGGATTTGAACCTCTGTTCTACATACTGGCAGGCTAGCTCTTTGTATACTCAGCTACCGGATGGATTACAGAAAATTTCAAACAGTTGTGGAGGAGAGGTGATGGTCTAGTGCAGTGATTTTCAACCTTTTTTGAGCCGCGGCACCCTTTTTATATTTACAAAATCCTGCGGCACACCACTGTCACGTGTCACGCACCACTAACTCGACTGTCTCTACTGCGTTAGCAACAGGTGCGGTACAGATATAACGTAACATTGTATACTATAGTCATGGAGCTGTATATAAGAACTAGAGAGCGCAATCCCAATGCTGCACACTAAACGAAAACGTCCCTTCATGGACAGCGACATGACGTCTCCTAACCAGGCAAAATATTGATGAAGTACCCGGATGTTAATGCATTTTCAATGGAGATTCGTGACTGAACACACTCAGAAAAATGCTCGCAAAATACGTGTTAAAATGCCATTTTGTCCTGGATATCGAGCCAGTAAAATTAAATTACATTAAATTATGTCAGGAAAGTA
This sequence comes from Thalassophryne amazonica, assembly GCF_902500255.1. Lineage (NCBI taxonomy): Eukaryota > Metazoa > Chordata > Actinopteri > Batrachoidiformes > Batrachoididae > Thalassophryne > Thalassophryne amazonica. Next base: position 62,778,943 of record NC_047121.1, read on the forward strand.
TTAAACTTACTCTGACACACCACATTCACAAATATTAGTGTTGAAAGTTACACGGATCTGCGCTGATAAGCTGCGCTGCTCGGCTGAGCTGCTGCTGTTCAACGCAGCAGCAGCTCCTAAAACCATTACAATATATTTATATATTTATTTTTACATAATTATCCTTTATTGACCGAGTTTCATTCATGAATCAGCGGTGTGTGTGTGCACATCTCTGTGTGTGTGGCAGCACAGCGCGGGTCATTAATCTCATTATTTTAAGGTGCAAAAAAAAACAAAACTCCCCAGTCTTGTCAAACAATTTTTAGTCACTAACGACAAGAATTTTAACTAGACATTGGTCTAGCAGTGGAAAATATCAACTAGACATAAGTGAAATTAATGATCCGTGTCATCGGGTGACACAGGTACGGCAGGAGACATACAGCTGTTTATCATCCAAATATCACAGACAAAGTGACAACAATAACTAAAACCACTTATGGAAGGAAATATTGTCTCCCTGTTCCTCCGTTTGTGACTTTGCCAACATGCGCAGCTTTCCGGCATATTCCACCTGTTTCTTGACGAGACTAAGTGAACTTCTATGCACGCAAATCACTAACTTGCCCGGTATTAAAATGGCGATCACGCCTCCTTGTCGGCACACGGCTCACCGCTACTGCGTGCTTTGCTGCCATCTACTGGAATAAAGAGCATTACACCATCTGCCACACTATTACAGCACATATAATGGTGATATTTGTTAATTGCCCACGGCACCCCTGACGATCGATCACGGCACCCTAGGTGCCGCGGCACCCCGGTTGAGAATCACTGGTCTAGTGCATAGGTGTCAAACTGATTCCAGAAAGGGCCAAGAGGTGCAGGTTTTCTTTGTAGCCACCAACTCCAGCACGTGATTTCACTGATGAACATCACTTTGAGCAGATGGGAAGAGTTCATCAGTGAAATCACCTGGTGGAGTTGGTGGCTACAAAGAAAACCTGCACCCTCTTGGCCCTTTCTGGAATCAGTTTGACACCTATGGTCTAGTGCAGGGGTGGCCAAGTTTGGTCTTCGAGAGCCACATTCCTGACACTCTTAGTTGTCTCCCTGCTCCAACACACCTGAATCCAATGAAAGGCTCATTAAGTCTGCTAACGAGTCTTTCATTGGATTCAGGTGTGTTGGAGCAGGGAGACAACTAAGAGTGTCAGGAATATGGCTCTCGAGGACCGAACTTGGCCACCCCTGGTCTAGTGGTTAAAGTGTTGGTCTTGAGATCACAATCCTCGGTTAAAATCCCAGCCTGACTGTAAAATCACTAAGGGCCCTTAGGTGAGGTCCTTAATCACCTAGTTGCTCCCCTAGTTGTGTAGTGGGCACCTTGTATGGCAGCAGCCTGACATCGGGTGAATGTGAGGCATTATTGTAAAGCGCTTTGAGCGTCTGATGCAGAGGGAAAAGCGTTATATAAATGCAGTCCATCAAGCAAGCACATCATCTGAGTTTAAACACCTTAAATCGTTTAAAACGTGACCTCTTGTATTGTTTACATTTTGTGCTGCTGCTTATCTTCCTGGTTTTCCATAAAAATGTCATATTATTTGATTTAGGTGTTTATTTGAATCAGACTTGTTTCTGTCTCTAGACGACACCAGAGTGACGGCCTGCTGGGCGGTCAGCCTCAGCTCAGGGCCAATCTTCGCGGCTCCCAGTCCCCCCAGCGACACGGTGCCAAGTCCAGCCTGGAAGAAGACCTGAAGAAGCTGATCACGCTCGACAGCCCTCCACCCCCACCGACGAGGAGAAGGTACTGTGTGCCGCCGCTGGTAACACAGACGTCACACGGTCTGTAGTCAAGTCAAACATTTCTAACTTTGTCTTCTTGCTGCTCTCAAAAGCCGGCGTTTCCAGGTCCGCCTCCCAGTCGCCGGGCCCTGCAGAGAACGTTGTCAGACGAGAGCATCTACAGCGGCCAGCGAGAGGTTTCCTGCAGCAGCGAACGCGACACGCCCACTGACCTTCTGTTCACCTGCTCCACCGTGCCTCGCTCGCCCACCGCTCGCCGTACGCCAAGTCGACGGCACTCACACAAATCCCTGGGTGAAGTTTTATTATTTGGCGCTTTCTGTGTAATCCACAATGTCTCGTGGGCTTTCTGCTTGTTGAAGAGTGGGAAAAGGAGGATTTGTTTTGTGAAGGTTGCACTCATCTTAAAATAACCACAGACTGCTTCAAAGCTTTGAATCTCCTGCACAAAATGCGTTTATGCAAATGTTGTTCGATGTTCTTTATTTTTCTGTTTCACCTCCCCAGGAGACCTGACGGCTCCGGAGAGCTCTGCGGCGGAGCAGGGCAGCAAAACGCAGCAGCTGCAGGAGCCGGCGCTAATGCCGCTGCCTGACGCTGGGGCAGGTGGACCGCTGGACTGGGCCCACCTGGTCGACGCCGCCAAGGCCTTCGAAGGTAGACATTAGTGTCTTTTATTTCATTTTTGTCATCATAAATCAGGGTTAGATGCCAAACGTCTATCTGCCCAAGGTACATGTGCCGATATGGGTCAACCCTAATCGTAAGACTCAGGATTGGCTGTTAATTTTTACTGTGGAAGCCTGCTGTCATTTTCATTCTTACCAAAAGAGGGCACTTTATCTTCGTCTCTTAGCTGAAATGTACTGGGTCTCATAAAACTTGTTATTTCAGAGCAGAGGCTGGTCTTCCTCGCAGCCCAGGAGGAGAGTGCGATGGCTGAGAGCAAAGCCGCCACCGGGCCACAGCAGGCGGAGCCCCAGGCCCCCACTGAGACAACCCTCACCTAGGTAAGACGCCTCTACAGATAGGTTAGCTCACGGTGAATTTTCCGCTTGTTGAAAAAGAGAGCTTAAACATTACAAAACAAAAACAGCTTCTTTCTTCTTTTTGCCTTCTTCTTGTCTAAATGAGGGATTTGAACAAACGCCTCAAACGCCACACTTTGGACTATTTATCATGTTAGTGGGTGTCTAAGCAAATGACGTGCTGATGTGTGGCGTGGTCACACAAACATGTTCTGGCAGATATATGCCCTTTGTCTGCGATAACGGTAACAAATGAGCAGATATTTTTCTTGTAGTTGTTTTTCCATCTGGTACAGTCCTCAGTCAGAACAGTGACTGTCAGCGTGTGTCTGCTTTTACAGAGAAACTCCAGAGTGTCTGATGGGGAAGGTGAGCCAGCTGGAGTCCATGGTGAAGGCGTTACAGGAGGATCTGAAGAAGGTGAGTGTTCAGCACCAGATCTTTGATTGATGTGAGCGCTGCTCCTTCTTCTGCAACATGAAAGGAACTGGCTGCTGGGACACCACTGCAACAGCTGAAGTGAAGATGCAACAACTAGTCAAATTAACTAGATTATTAATGCATTTTCTGAACCAGTTTATTCCAGTTAAGGGTCACAGGTGGCTAGAGCTTATCCCAGCAGTCATTGAGAAAGAGGTGCGGTACACTCAGGACCTACCACCAATCTAAACAAGAGTACAGTGAATCCAGAAATATCCACAGTGCTGTATTTTTTTCCCACATTTTTTGTGTTACTGCCTTATTCCAAAATGGATGAAATTATTTTTCTCTGTCAAAATTCTACATACTACACCCCATAATGACAATGTGAAAAGTTTTTCTGAGATGTTTGCAAATTTGTTAAAAAATAAAAAACTAAGAAATCACATGTATATACTGTACATATTCACATTCTTTGCTCAACACTTTGTTGGTGTACCTTTGGCAGCAGTTAAAGCCTCATGTCTTGAATATGATGCACAAGCTTGGTGCACCTATCTTTGGGGGCAGTTTTGCCCATTCCTCTTTGCAGCACCTCTCAAGCTCCACCAGGTTGGATGGGGAGCGTCGGTGCACAGCCATTTTCAGATATCTCCAGAGATGTTCGATCAGATTCTGGTCTGGGTTCTGACTGGGCCACTCAAGGACATTCACAGAGTTGTCCTGAAGCCACTTCTTTGATATCTTGGCTGTGTGCTTAAGGTCATTGTCCTGTTGAAAGATGAGCCGTAACCGTCACCCCAGTCTGAGATCAAGAGCGCTCTGGAGCAGGTTTTCATCCAGGATGTCTCTGTACATTGCTGCATTCATTTTTCCCTCAATCCTGACTAGTTTCCCAGTTACTGCGGCTGAAAAACATCCACACAGCATGATGCTGCCACCACCATGCTTCTCTGTAGGGATGGTGCCTGGTTTCCTTCAAACATGATGCCTGGCATTCACAACAAAGAGTTCAATCTTTGTCTCATCAGACCAGAGAATTTTGTTTCTCATGGTCTGTGAGTCCTCCAGGTTCCTTTTGGCAAAATCCAGATGGCTGCCATGTGCCTTTTACTCAGGCTTCCATCTGGCCACTCTACCATACAGGCCTGATTGGTGGATCGCTGCAGAGATAGTCATTCTTCTAGAAGGTGGGTCTGGATTCTAGATTCTTCTAGATTCTGGGTCTTCTAGATGGTCACTCTGACAGAGTGACCATTGGGTTCTTGATCACCTCCCTGACTAAGGCCCTTCTCCCCCGATCGCTCAGACAGGCAGTCAGTTCTAGGAAGAGGCGTGGTGGATCCATACTTCTTCCATTTACAGATGACGGAGGCCACGCTGTTCATTGGGACCTTCAAAGCAGCAGAAATGTTTTTGTACTTTTCCACAGATTTGTGCCTCGAGACAATCCTGTCTCAGATGTCTACAGACAATTCCTTTGACTTCATGTTTGGTTTGTACTCTGACATGCACTGTCAACTGTGGGACCTTATATGTGGACAGGTGTGTGTCTTTCCAAATCATGTCCAATCAACTGAATTTACACCAGGTGGACTCCAATTAAGCTGTAGAAACAGCTCAAGGATGATCAGTAGAAACAGGATGCATCTGAGCTCAACTTTAAGATTCGTGACAAAGGCTGTGAATACTTATGTGCATGTGATTTTTTTTTTTTTTTTTTTCCAAAACAAAAAAACTTGTTATTATGGGGTATTGTGTGAAGAATTTTTTTGGAAAAAAATAAATTTTATTCATTTTGGAAAAAGATTATACCATAAGGTGTGGAAAATACATTACGGATGTGCTGTGGTATCGAACGCCATATACATATGTGAGGGATGCAAAAAATCCCCCCCCCCAATCCATGTTACACCAGTATCTAGATAGACAACACAGAACAAAGCAATCAGATAAGCCGTTGCAGTGTGATGCGGGAACAGAGCGTTCCTCTGTTTCCGCATCAATTATCAATTATAGTATAGATAACTTATTTGTTTTGTTTTCTTTGCATGTAATGATTATGTGAGTTGTTATTGACATCTGGTGAAAATGTCAACCTTTAGAAATATATTTACTGAGAAAAATAGTGACATGTTAAATGCTTATTTTACCAGCTGTACACTGTCATGATGATTAGCAGATGGACCTACACTAGTGTTCAAAATAATAGTAGTGTTATGTGACTAAAAAGATTAATCCAGGTTTTGAGTATATTTCTTATTGTTACATGGGAAACAAGGTACCAGTAGATTCAGTAGATTCTCACAAATCCAACAAGACCAAGCATTCACGATATGCACACTCTTAAGGCTATGAAATTGGGCTATTAGTAAAAAAAAAAAAGTAGAAAAGGGGGTGTTCACAATAATAGTAGCATCTGCTGTTGACACTACAAACTCAAAACTATTATGTTCAAACTGCTTTTTTAGCAATCCTGTGAATCACTAAACTAGTATTTAGTTGTATAACCACAGTTTTTCATGATTTCTTCACATCTGCGAGGCATTAATTTTGTTGGTTTGGAACCAAGATTTTGCTCGTTTACTAGTGTGCTTGGGGTCATGTCTTGTTGAAACACCCATTTCAAGGGCATGTCCTCTTCAGCATAAGGCAATGACCTCTTCAAGTATTTTGACATATCCAAACTGATCCATGATACCTGGTATGCGATATATAGGCCCAACACCATAGTAGGAGAAACATGCCCATATCATGATGCTTGCACCACCATGCTTCACTGTCTTCACTGTGAACTGTGGCTTGAATTCAGAGTTTGGGGGTCGTCTCACAAACTGTCTGCGGCCCTTGGACCCAAAAAGAACAATTTTTCATCAGTCCACAAAATATTCCTCCATTTCTCTTTAGGCCAGTTGATGTGTTCTTTGGCAAATTGTAACCTCTTCTGCACATCTTTTATTTAACAGAGGACTTTGCGGGGATTCTTGCAAATAAATTCGCTTCACACAGGCGTCTTCTGTCACAGCACTTACAGGTAACTCCAGACTGTCTTTGATCATCCTGGAGCTGATCAGTGGGTGAGCCTTTGCCATTCTGGTTATTCTTCTATCCATTTTGATGGTTGTTTTCCGTTTTCTTCCACTTTTTAATCAAACTACGCTGTTCTTCTGAGCAATGTCTTGATCGTCCCATTTTCCTCAGGCTTTCAAAGAGAAAAGCATGTTCAGCAGGTGCTGGCTTCATCCTTAAATAGGGGACACCTGATTCACACCTGTTTTTTTCCACAAAATTGACGAACTCACTGACTGAATGCCACACTACTATTATTGTGAACACCCCCTTTTCTACTTTTTTTACTAATAGCCCAATTTCATAGCCTTAAGAGTGTGCATATCATGAATGCTTGGTCTTGTTGGATTTGTGAAAATCTACTGACTCTACTGGTACCTTGTTTCCCATGTAACAATAAGAAATATACTCAAAACCTGGATTAATCTTTTTAGTCACATACCACTACTATTATTCTGAACACTACTGTACTTTGATCATTTTTTTCAGCTGCTTTGAAACAGATAGCGTTCTCACGTGCCTTTTCTTTTGCGGTTGACAACAACTATAACTTGCAGAAATGTGTTGATTTCTTCATCGGTCAGGGATGTTGACAGCCATCAACATTTTTTATTTGTAGAGTGCCAAATCACAACAAAGCTGCCTTAAGGCTCCCTCTGGTGATAATGAGGAAGAAACCTTGAGCAGACTAGACCCAGAGGGGTGACCCACTGCTTAGGCCATTCTAACAGTTACAAGGTTTTTACAGATGGCACAAGAGTTTCTTTACAAACAGAAGAGCAACAAAAACAGACTCCTGAATTGGAACTAAAGTAGAGTTATCATAACAAAACCTTTAAGTAATTAGAAGGGAAGTACATGGATCAGTGATCTGGTAGCATGCATACTTCAACGTGTGCATCTTTGTCTCCACCAGGAGAAGGATGCCAAGGTGTCTCTGCAGGCGCAGATCCAGAGCCTACGAGAGGACAACCAGCGCCTCCTGGAGGAATCCTACAGCGCCTCCGCTAAGCTCAAGAAGTTCACCGAGTGGGTCTTCAACACCATTGACATGAACTGACGGAGCTACTGACTGACCATCGACGGCTACAACGTGGCCTTCAGGGTCCGCTAAGACGTGCTCGTGAGAACTCGCAACATGAGCGGTTTTCATTTTGGCCGTTTTACACACCATTGATGTTAACTGCCGTCTTCAACGAGTGACTGACTGTTGGAGGAACGAGCATTAGCATGTGTTCCTTCGTTGTGGCTGAGTGTTTGTCTCTGCATGGTGGAGACGTGACGTAAAGTCCCCAATCAGCACCTCGAAGTAACCTTTCCAACATTATTTAATTAAAAAAACAATCCTGTGTAAGAGTTGGTAAACAGATTCCGTGAGCGTGCATCAAAGCTGTTGTCCTTAAAAACCCAAAGTTAAAAAAAACCACTAAACTTTGTCCTTGTGGGTTTGTAGATGTGCACAGAGTCTGTGGGCGAGCACACGCTGGAAACACTGTACAGTCAAGTGCCTGTCTGTGTCGTCTGTGCGAGAGATTGTACAAAATGTATCAAACCTTTGATTTCTGGATGATTATCAAAAGTAAACCTTGTAAAGGACTACTGGTTACAGAGCTGGTAAATAGTCTGTGTGTGTATATATATATATATATATATATATAGATATATATATATATATACACACAACCCCTGGCAAAAATTATGGAATCACCGGCCTCGGAGGATGTTCATTCAGTTGTTTAATTTTGTAGAAAAAAAGCAGATCACAGACATGACACAAAACTAAAGTCATTTCAAATGGCAACTTTCTGGCTTTAAGAAACACTATAAGAAATCAAGAAAAAAAGATTGTGGCAGTCAGTAACAGTTAATTTTTTAGACCAAGCAGAGGAAAAAATTATGGAATCACTCAATTCTGAGGAAAAACTTATGGAATCACCCTGTAAATTTTCATCCCCAAAACTAACACCTGCATCATATCAGATCTGCTCGTTAGTCTGCATCTAAAAAGGAGTGAACACACCTTGGAGAGCTGTTGCACCAAATGGACTGACATGAATCATGGCTCCAACATGAGAGATGTCAATTGAAACAAAGGAGAGGATTATCAAACTCTTAAAAGAGAGTAAATCATCACGCAATGTTGCAAAAGATGTTGGTTGTTCACAGTCAGGAAAAGCAATTGTGGACTGTGGATGACTGGATGAAAGTCATATTCAGTGATGAATCTCGAATCTGCATTGGGCAAGGTGATGATGCTGGAACTTTTGTTTGGTGCCTTTCCAATGAGATTTATAAAGATGACTGCCTGAAGAGAACATGTAAATTTCCACAGTCATTGATGATATGGGGCTGCATGTCAGGTAAAGGCACTGGGGAGATGGCTGTCATTACATCATCAATAAATGCACAAGTTTATGTTGATATTTTGGACAATTGAAAGGATGTTTGGGGATGATGAAATCATTTCTCAAGATGATAATGCATCTTGCCATAGAGCAAAAACTGCAAAAACATTCCTTGCAAAAAGACACATAGGGTCAATGTTAATGAGCAGATCTGATTTGATGCAGGTGTTAATTTGGGGGATGAAAATTTACAGGGTGATTCCATAATTTTTTCCTCAGAATTGAGTGATTCCATATTTTTTTCCTCTGCTTGGTCTAAAAAAGTAACCGTTACTGACTGCCACAATCTTTTTTTCTTGATTTCTTATAGTGTTTCTTAAAGCCAGAAAGTTGCCATTTGAAATTACTTTAGTTTTGTGTCATGTCTGTGATCTGCTTTTTTTCTACAAAATTAAACAACTGAATGAACATCCTCTGAGGCCGGTGATTCCATAATTTTTGCCAGGGGTTGTATATAGTCTAAATATGGGTGCCATAAAGACAGATGTTGACACACTTCAGTGTCACTTATTCAGATTTTCCTGTAAATAGAGAATAAAAAGTTATTTTCCCACCTCCGCCTTTATATATCCACTTTGACCCACCCGGATTGTGTTGTTTTAGCTGTACGTCACAGCGCATGACTTTGTAGTGCGAAATGCTTTAACTTGAGGTTAATTACATCCACGTCCATTGAACACTGCAGGAATTAAAGCACTTTACAGTGACAGTTTCCTGGGAATTATTGGATTTTCCCATGTGCAGCGTACAACCGTTGCTGCGCCGGTGTGGTGCATTTGATGACTGATGGGCCGTATTAAGGAAAAAGCTAACCACAGATAGTGTAGCCACAGTTAGTGCTGTGTTGCAGTAATAATAAATAATTAGGAAAGTGATTATAAACAGGCTCATATATATATAATATATATGAACATTTATTATAATAGCTGCATTTCACCTCTGCTGTAATAAGTATTTGGAAAGTGACTGACTTGACTATGAATTTGTAAACGCATTGTTATATTCAAGGAACTGATGACAATATTAGCATTTATGGTAAAGGTAGGCAGGTTAGCTGTGCATTAGCGCCCGATACTGTAACAATTATTACATTAATGGCCACTACTGTAATAACTGTAACTTTGCATTAACACCTGCTACTGTAATAAATATAACAGTAGCTAACTTAGCTGTGCATTAACACCCAATACTGTAACAATTACAACAGTAAACTTAGTTGTGCATTAATGCCCACTACTGTAATAACTATAACAGTGGCTAAAGCTAACTTAGCTGTGCATTAACACCTGCTACTGTAATAATTATAACAGTAGCTAACTAAGCTGTGCATTAACACCCAATACTGTAAGAATTACAACAGTAAACTTAGCTGTGCATTAACACCTGCTACTGTAATAATTACATCAGTAGCTAACTTAGCTGTGCATTAACACCCAATACTGTAACAATTACAACAGTAAACTTAGTTGTGCATTAATGCCCACTACTGTAATAACTATAACAGTGGCTAAAGCTAACTTAGCTGTGCATTAACACCTGCTACTGTAATAATTATAACAGTAGCTAACTTAGCTGTGCATTAACACCCAATACTGTAAGAATTACAACAGTAAACTTAGCTGTGCATTAACACCTGCTACTGTAATAATTACATCAGTAGCTAACTTAGCTGTGCATTAACGCCCGACGCTATAATTATAACAGTAGCTAACTTAGCTGTGAAGGTCCGCCTAAAGGGCTTCAGCAAGTACAGAGCCCAGCTGGACACCAAAAGTAACGCCTCCCACACATGAACCCGTACACAGACACACTCACTTAAAGAAAAACAAACATTTTCTGAATCTGGCCCTATTTTTGGGGGGGGGGGGGGTTCAGCTTTTCCCTAGAAAGTACTGACAGAGACCTTCAGATGATCTTTCTGCAACATGGAGGTTTCAGTCTGTGGCTGCCACAAATATTAGTGCAACGATGCACTTTTTCTCCTCAATTTATAAAACCTATATATTAGGTGTGCATTATACATAATAACTATTAGCTACCTTAATACAAAGAGAGAATTATTAATGTATTTTCATGTTCTTTCATTGGCTATGTGTATGGTTGTGCATTCAATTCCACTGCATCTTATACATCAGTAAATACTTGTACTAAAATCTCAGGACTGTTCAAGATTACAGTAAATAAAAAAAAAAACTGACTACTTTGAAGTTTTGCATGAAGATATTTGCATTGCTTTGTCTTTACTGCTCAGTGCTGTTTGCTATAAAATGTTTAGGATACATTTAGAAGCATTTCAGGATTTTTTGGAGCATTTTCTTGCACAGTGCAGTATATTGTTTGAACCGTTTGTTCAATTGGTAACTTGCAGCATAAATGTAAATGTTGGAGGACTCTGGTATTAGATTGTGAGCTTTTATGACCTTTCGTCGCTGTAGTCTTGAAGCTAGTTTCAGTAATGAAGTGAGAGTTTGACTTTTATTGCTGGTTCTTGGTAGAATTTTATATGTCCCTGGTTTGTGTTTGTGTTTTATGGCACTTGAACTTTGCTCCTTTATCTCACTAGTCAAACATTTCTTCTTGCTACAACTTTTTTTCTGGTCAGATTTGTGACACAATCAATGTAATCTTTTGTTACAGTGACCAAAAAAAACGCAGCGAGCCGCATTGTCTTTCTCTGTTTTCTTTTGGTGTCTTCTGGTCATAACAGGAAATTCTCTGGAATTGTTGTTGTGGTTGCTTCCCCATTTAAGTGGTCAACAGCTAAATTAGATTATTATTATTATTGTTATTATTATTATTCCTTCCTCACTTTATGTGAGTATAATGATCAAATTGAGTCATGGATGTTGTGTGTTTGCTTAAATGTTTTGCAGTACTCATCTAAATCAACAAATGGTTCTGTTGATTGAATGAAGTAACTAGTTACGGCCTCATCTCTGCCATTTGTAAACATTTCTCACTGTTCTCAATTCTAATATCAAATGAAGAGGACACCGCTTACATTATTGTTTCCCAAACTGTGGGTCCAAGCTCCCCTTAGCAGTTACCAAATATCCTTTAGGGGGAGTTGTAAAAATTAGAAGTGCAAAGTAAAAACAGTCATGGTTACTCGGGGTGGGTGGTACAGCAGTGTCACAGGCCACGATCGGAAGTGATCTGTGCCTCCCCCTCCCCTTCTGCTGAGCTCCGTGCATGAGTCAAACACCTGTAAATATTTTTGTTATCAAAGTAACTGCCTATGTGTTGAAATAGCTCTGAGCACTGGTTTTGACAGTTCAGCCGTTACTGTCCCATTGTTGGCTCTTTGTTTTGGCTGTGTGAAATTGCATCCTGACTTGCACAGAATGCACGTCTGACAGAGACGGATTGGGCTCTTTTTTTGTTCTCACCTTTGTATTGGTATTTTTCCTGCAGCGGATTCCACAGGCACGCATTCGCTGTACACAACATACAAGGACTATGAGATCATGTTCCACGTGTCGACACTGTTGCCTTACACGCCCAACAATAAAAACAGGTTGAGTATGGACGTCCAGTTTACACTTCTTTTGTTTGGGAACAATGGATTTCAAAGAAAGTCTTACAGGAGTGTCATTGATCAGATATTGTACTTGATTTGCATGCCGATTTCTAGGAAATGCACAGTCTTGCCTCTTTTTTATGTCCTTTCTGTCATATTTTAAGTTATGTTTTTTGAAAAATATTGTTTTCTAATGATTAGTTGCTGAGGAAACGCCACATAGGGAACGATATCGTCACCATCGTGTTCCAGGAGCCTGGTGCTCACCCTTTCACCCCCAAGGCTGTTCGCTCTCACTTTCAGCACGTCTTTATCATTGTCCGTGTGCACACCCCTGCTCTGACAGCACATGTTACAGGTTGGTGTATTAGTATTATTACTGTTATTATTGCTACTACTACTGCTACTGCTAATACATACCCAGTTCCTTTCTGTGTGGAGTTTTCATGTCCTCTGCGTGTCTGTGTGGGTTTCTTCCGGGCACTTCACTTTCATCTTACCATCAAACACCCCCAGGTGCCGGACTGTGGCTGCCAACTGCTCCTAGTGGTTGGATTGTGTTTAACTGTCATTAATAGGTTAAATGCAGAGGAGAAATTTCATTGAATGTATCCATGAATGTTCAGTGACAATAACGGCTTCTGCTTATTTGATGGTAAAGATAAAGTCAGAGAAAAATAACTCAGCTAGACTTAAGCTGCTTTTACTTTTGGTCAGTTTTGGCGCCATTTGGCAACCCAGCGTGACCTAGCAACCAAGCAGCCTTTGATTGGCTGCTTTGGGTACAGAGTCATTCGGAATGAGCAAATCGCTCAACAAAAGTCTGGAAAGGTTGTTGTTTTTAAGCAGAGCTCAGTGGACTCCTCACCACTGTGGGCCCAGCCTGAAGAAAGGTACAATTCGCAGCTCTCTATCTCACGATGATTCTTTCCGTAATCGATATGATGGTTATTCAGGGCTCTGAAGGATGTAGATTTTATTTTTCACAGGAAAATAAACACAGGATCTGGGCCGTTCAAAACGTTTTAACCAAAATTTTAAATCACATGTAGAATTAAGGTATTTTAATTAAATCGAGAGTTACGAATGTAACTATGGTTCTATGAATTCCGGATGACCGCCAGAGGGCGGTGCTTTAGCACCTGGATAACTACATGTGCGCAGCACAGAGGTCGAGAATATATACCAACAAAGTCACACCATTGAATGTGACCTGGGTGACGTCACTGGTTGTCTTTATATACCAGACGCACCCAGCGCTGGCTTCTTTTCGGAATGAACTCGCAAGACTCTGAGTGACAAGCACCTCTGGCGGTCATCCGGAATTCATAGAACCGTAGTTACATTCGTAACTCTCGTTCTATTTCATTCCTCCTAATCGCCAGAGGGCGGTGCTTTAGCACCTGGATGACTTAATACCAACAAGGTCATGAAGAGTCACACTCACCTCGCATCAGCAGTGGGGAGTGGAGGCAGACAACACCGCCGAAGTCACCGCAGGAAGAGCAGCCACATTCAGTCTGTAATAGCGGGCGAAGGTACAGGACGAAGCCCACATAGCAGCAGCACAAATATCAGTCAAAGGGACACCTCTCAGTGCAGCCCAGGAGGTGGACACCCCTCTGGTGGAATAGCATGTAACCTTAGGAGGCTGAAGACCTCTGGACTTGTATACTTGTAAAATGGCATCCACGACCCAATGTGAGAGTCGCTGCTTTGAGACAGCACAGCCTCTTTTGTGATCACCGTAACACACAAACAGGGCATCCGTTTTTCAGATCCTGGCAGTCGCACTAATGTACTGCTTCAGCATTCGGACAGGACACAGGGAACCTGAAACAGATAATCCTGGATCAGAATGCGGGGCATACACAAGGAAACTGGCTGGTTAACATGAAAGGTTGAAATTCTCTTGGGTAAAATGGATGGATTAGGCCACAGCGTAACCCCAGATCCGTCAGAATTCCATCGCAAACAGTCCCCAGCTACTGATAGGGCATGGAGCTCTCCCACCCACTTAGCTGAAGATGGTGCAAGTAGAAAGGCAGTCTTCACTGACACCCATTTAAGATCAGCACTTTCAACTGGTTCGAAAGGGGATAGGCTTAAACCCTCCAGGACTAGAGGAAGGTCCCATGAAGGTACACGTACAAGCCTTGGAGGCCGCAAACATAGAGCACCTTTCAAAAAACTACACACTAAGAGTGAACTCACTGACCGGCCATCAATGTAGAGAAACTGCCTGTGATGAGGCGCCACTGGCACATGGAAATAGACGTCCTTTAAGTCGACACTTGTGAACCAGTCTCCTGGTGTGATACTTTGAAGGACGTCTACTGTGCAGAGCATGTGAAACTGCAGCACTTTGATATAACGATTCAGACGTCGGATATCGAAGATAGGACGAAAGCCGCCATCCTTCTTTGGAACAAGGAAGTAAATTGAGTAGAACCCCCTGAGCTGGTCTGAACTGTGAACTGGCTCTATGGCCCCCTTCTCCAGGAGTTCCAAAATCTCCCGTTGTAGGGCGGCAGACTGCACCAAGTCGGAAACAACAGTCATCCTCACCCCATTGAACTTTGGAGGACAACATCTGAACTGAATTCTGTAACCCTCGAACAAGGTTGAAATGACCCATGGGTCTTGAACTTGAGCCCCCCAGTGGCTGAGATGATTTCGTGAAAAACGGCTGGGGGGCAAACGTTGGCAGTCAGACCCGACCACCTCTGCCTCGCATCCCTGAGGACCTCTGGGTGTGATTACTGGAAGCTCTGTGAAACCGTTCAGTTCTCGGGGGGGTCTGCCCATAGGCTCCCGAAAGGTCAGGCCGCTGGGAGAGCTTGGCCCTCAACTGCGAATAGCACGTGCACCTCTGGGAGTCGGCGGAAGCCTGGATGTAGAGTGAGAAAGCTGTAGCACATCTGACTGGCTGAGGTCTGGAAGGACCGGTGTAGGTCAACCAAACTGTCGCCGAGATTACTAGCCTCACAGCACGCTCCAAGTTTGTTGGAGCCGCAGTCCTACACTTGGCCTGGAAGAGCCAGCAGTGAACGGAGTGTGCCTCTGCAGGATTCGGACAGGGGGGGACTGCGCAAGCCACATCTGACGTCTAGTGTATGGTTAAGGGTTGACATCCCAGTCTGCCCAACCTCTTCTGGCAATATAAGCCAAAGGTTGGAGTGAGGCATCACTAAGACTTTGCGTAGCGTCATCAACCTCTACATCCCTCAAAGACTTTGAGAGGGCAAGGCGCTAAATGGGACAGTGAGTTGCCTAGGCGACCGATGCGAGCAGCTATGTCATAGCTTTTGGTGAGGGGGTCATCAGTGACCCTACACTGAGGTCGTGGGCAGCGGCATCCGGGTAATGCACGAAGCAGCATCAGCCGGAGCCACAACCAGGTTCGCAATAATGCTGTCAACGGCGGGCATATGGTTCAGACCATACTGCGCCGAATCACACATAGAGCTAATGGCTTCTGCATTCCTGTGATAGATGGGTCAATGATTTGGGGTCCGCCCAACATCGGTGGAGCTCCTCGATATATGGCTGTGAAACTGGAACGTTGAACTCCAGGCTTCTGAGTGACTTTGAAAAAGGCACTTGAAGCGGTGGTTTCCGAGGGGGATTGTCGATCCCAAGCCTGGTAAATCCACTGAACAGCTTGCTTGACAAAGGAGAGTCCAGGTCCGGTTTGCGGCAGGGACTCTGCCTCAGATGTGTGGAGAGCCAACTAATGAATGGCTTGAAGAAAACACCCATCTCATCCTGATCCTTCACACAGTTTATATCACTTGTCATGTACAAGGAATCAGTCGCAGCAATAGACATGACATCTTCCTCCTGCTGAGTAACTACATTGGTCTGATCAGCCTCATTAGGACAACAGGAACTCTCACGGCATCCCTAGGCTGTAGATTCAGAAGCAAGGACTTAATCTGAGCAAACTCAGAAGTCAACGTTTCGATCTTTTCAGCCAAAGCATAGTCATGAGTAACCTTCTTAGCAGAAGGGGTTCCTGCATGTGGGCGTTTATGGCGCTTTGGTTCCTTCCTGGGGCTGGAGGCCAAAGTCACACTAGACATTCCACTTTCCAATGCCGCAAGTCTAGCAGATCTCTCTGCCAGTGGCATGCTGGTACAATTAACGCAGGCATCGCCAGTCAGGGCTTCCCTCAGGTGTCCAATCCCAAGACACGAGGGGCAAAACATACGTCCATCATCTGGGCTCAAGGGCTCCAAACAGGTACTACAGCCATGCAACAAAGGCCCTGTCAACATTGTGGACTGCGTGCAGATGGCTCATGCAAGCCCTGGCAGTTACAGATAGAAAGACAGCTGGCATTAAAACAAAAGCTTTGACTGGGAGGCATAAGTGGTAGATCATGAAAAGCCTTCTGCGTGACCATTATCCTGTTTTTTTCAGCGCCTCTTTTCTTCTTCATGGCTTCACGTACAGTCAGGACTAGAATTGTTACGCATCACCACTTCAGCTCCTGCACAATATTCTATACCAACCACACACACCCACACACACGCCCTACTTCCTGTCTCTTTCTTGCTCATTCGTCTTTCTTTTCTAGCTCAATTCTCACTTACACACGCTTGCCCGTGCACACTCACAGCGCCACGCTCTTGTATAATCCGTGCCCTCCCCCGCCCACTTCTCCTCCGCTCGCTGGCTGCCACTATGCCTTTGGGCAGCGTGAGACAGAGTGGTCTCAAAGAGTAGCACGACGCACTTGAAGTGCTCTCTTCAACCGGACGTTCCTGTAAGTGGGTAGGATTTTTTGAGAGCCAAGTCCCTCAGAGCTCGCAGAGTCCACCTCAGGAACGGATAGCCGGGATTCGTCTCTCCACTCACACCAGAATCAGATTCCGGGTCCTTTATTCAAGCCCCTTTGCTTTTTTTTTTTGTCTCAGTGAGGTCATTCAACGCATCAGCTAGTGGACTCTTGTGTTCAACCTCGTATTTGCCTTAAAGCTTTAGCAGCTTTGTTTAATAGCGGGAAGTGTTTTTGAATAAGAGAGGGGGAAATGCTGGTTCTCCTGGTTTGCCTTATGGATGAAATGGAGATGCACGAGACACCGAATATGTAAGAACGCTCTGGTTTCCCCACCCAAAGCCGCTCACACCCAGCCTTTAGGTTCTACTCTGTGGATCTAGGCACCATTCTTTAAGTCTTCGTGGGCTTGTCTGCAATCTTCACTGTGGGACTTGTCTTTCTGGAAGTTGGTGGGAAAAACCTTGTCAAGAAAATAGGACTGTTAAGGAGTAACTGTTGGATTGTAGCACGAGGTCCTGCCCCAGATATATTTTTTGTTCTACATTCATTGCAATCGCAACAACCTGTAGCTTGTTGATTTTCAGGGAAGTCAGAAGGTAAGTTATAGATGTATTTATTTTAATTAAACACTTGTATTTTGGTGTGTTGTTGGAGGTAATGGGATTTGTGTTTGTGTTGATGATTATATCCAGAACTTGGTGGATTATGTGTTTGTGTTGATGATTATATCCAGAACTTGGTGGATTATGTGTTTGTATTGATGAATTATATCCAGAACTGGTGGATTATAGCTGATCTCTAACTATAGAACATAGAAGGGTAAACTTTGATACCTCTGCCGGGGTTATTATCGTGGTCAACTGTTATTACCTTCCCCAACAGACAGACTTGTGGCTGTAAACTTTGGTTTCTCAGTATTTGTGCAGGGAATTGTATTCCTCTTTGGTTGTCTAAGACATATTATTTCAGTATGAGGAAAGAAAAGGTTTTCAGTCGGGCTGGATCTATCCCAAAATTTAACCAACCTTTCACTATTCGTGATGTGTACTGTACACAATTTATGTGCAAACAATCACATAAGCTGCTGTTGGGTGCTGGAGATACTTAGACATTCTTCAGAATTCATCTGCATCCTACTTGTGGTTGCTTCCATGTTGCTCCAGTGGATCCAGTGTGCACTGGTATCTCGATTGGTACATCTTTTACGCCAGGTGTCCTTCTTGATGGAACTTCAGGTGTCCAAAGAAAATAGCCTTTGGTGAGCTTCAACCCAGAACCTTCCTGATGTGAAGCAAGAGTGTGATGTGAAGCATTACTGACTGTGTCACCGTGCTGACTTCTAGTTCGGTTAGTGACGTCATAACATGGAGGGGAACAAAGAAAATCCTTTCTTTCAGTTATTCATATGACTAAATGACATATTGTGATGGAAATTAAGGTCGTTACAAAAAATAAATGTTTCCGTCACCCAGTGATGATCTCCCCTGGCGTGTTGTTACTTGCTGCTGAGATATGAATAACAATCAGGGTTTGTTTTGCCAGTCCAGAGCATTAGAGGGAGTAAATGGCCCGGGGCCAGCTAGGTGCTAACTGCTGCTTTCACCCACGCTGGCCCATGTGAGTGTGATTGCATAACTCTGTCTTTGTTTTGGAATGTTGGCTGTTTGTGCTTCAGCGCCGCTCATCCATACCAAGATGTAGCAGAGAGTGGCAGCGTGTCAGCACTGGATTGGATGTAAAGAATTTGAAACCGGGTGAAGTCAGGCGTACTTTGAAAGATTTCAGCTACAGGCAATGAGTGTGTTATCTGTTTAATGGACTGGATGGAGACATGTCAGGACTGACACGCCAACTTGTTCAAGCCCAGGCTTCTACTTCACAGTGAAAGCTGTACACATCCAGCTTTTGGGCTTTGCTTAATAATTAAGCATATAAGTTAGAAAAAGTATACCTCAAAACTGTGCTTTGTCAAAACACATTTTTATCAACAACACAAGGGAGAGTCATTATCTGCACCTGTTTACTAATTCATTGAATCTCCCAGACAGCTATTGTGTGCCGTTACAATAGGAGCCGTAGAGAGTAACAGGAGGAGAGCTTTGCACATAACGTGTCCGACATCCTCCTTTATATTCACAAGTCAAAAGGGTCAAAGGCAACAATACCTAAAGGAAAACCACAAAGTTGTTCCTGCAATTTTTGAATTTATTGATTTTTTTTTTTTGCAAGCCAGTTTGCTCTTTGGGCTCGCATCATTCATTCACATTTTGTCTACCATCTATTCCAATATAATACTAGAATTTAATTATGCTACTTGAAAAGTGCATTGGTGCACACTGCCTCCGTGAGTTGTGTGGGTGAGTCAAGGTGGTATTATGCTTGTCAGAAATACTACTGCAACTGCCAAGAAAATTTTAGACATTTGTCTTGGTTAAATGTGGATCACAGTTACATATAAAACACCAGGTGAGACATAAAAAAAGAAAAAGCTGCAAAATATGCGGCCTTTCTAAATATAAATAATAGCCACATACTGGGTGGACACAGTTAAAACCTGTGGCAATGTAGTAGGAACACAGTAGAAACTGATATGGACCTGGCATAATCTCCATGCACGTAGACAATGTGGTCGAACTTTAGGCATGTTTAATAAAACAAACAAAAACAAAATTCGTAGTGAGGATGTGGTTGAATTCAACGAGCGCCAGGCTGATTTCACGCATGCTTTCTTAAAAATCTAGAACAGAGCAGTGGTATTGAGTATCTGCAGTTTTTTCCTGCTCTTGTTATTTGCGCACTGTAGCAGTGACCTTTAACCCCTCTCTTTCCTTCCCTTGCAGTGTGGCTGTCACTCGTTCCCAGGACGTTCCCTCCTTCGGTCCCACCAATCCCCAAAGGCGTCACCTTCCCGAAGTCTACAGTCTTTAGGGACTTCCTCTTGGCCAAAATCATTAACGCAGAGAACGCTGCGCACAAGTCTGATAAGTTTGGTGCTATGGCAACTCGCACACGGCAGGAGTACCTGCGTGACTTAGCGGAGCGTCACGTCACCAATACTACAGTAGAACCAGCTGGAAGTTCCCCTTCATCTCTCTGGCACATAAACGACGAGAAAGACTCGTCCGTACAGTGGGGTGGAGCTTCGAAGCCTGGGGGGCGGTTACCTGGCAGGTTCATGCGGAGGACCAGGTGGCCGGTGCTGAGCGCGAGTGCCTATTGGCTGTTTCCACGACTTCATCATCCTACTGGATCAGGAGATGAAGGCCGCGTGTTAATTGTGCCACCCGTGATGTGATTGGTTTGTCGACAGGGAGCCCCGCCTCAATGAAGATCTACTATGAGCACGGTGAAAGTGTGTCACTGCGTTCCATCAATACAACACAGAAGACTTTGGAGAGGTTGTGAAAAGACTGGGAGGTGAGTAACGTCACGTTCACGGGTGGTTTATCTCTTGTTGTTAATATTCTGGCCAGGTTTTGCAGCGTTTCTCAGATTTCTTGGGCTGAGAACATTTGTTGGAGTCGATTGAATGATGAGTCTGAAATAGATAAAACACTAAAATTACAGCTACATAGTGTCAATATCTGGGTTTTTAATGTATAAGAACAAATTAAGGCAGCAGTAGAAGTGCAGATTTAGGGCGTTTGTCACGAGGTGACTGGACAGATGTGTTTTGGTGATGAGCATAAGTCTTTAGGGTCTTAATGTGTGGTTGAGTGACTAAGATGCTGACCAGAGACCTAAGGTGTTGACTAGATGTCTTTGGTACCGGTTCTCTTTGGAGGATTCTTGGGTACCAATGACTGGAATGACTTTGTGCCAAACGTGCGGTTCATTAGTCAGTCTTGAGGAGTGGGGAGGAGGATTGTGGCTATGTTGTTCCTTTTTCTGGGCATGAGCTATCATTCTTCAGAGTTGAGGACTCCAGCAGCTGCACAAGCCCAAAGGGACACCCACCTTTTACCCATCTGCAGCAGACAGATAGTTACTTCCAAGAGTTAGGGATGGGCTGGTTGTCCATGCGATGCACTCCACCAGTGTATGCTTCCAGATCTGATGGTCTGGTTAATTTCAGTGTGATAACAAAGAACAAACTGCAGTTTGAGTAATAATTGGAGGGTGTGTGTCACATGTTATATCGCCCACAAAAGCAGTTCTGACCTAGTTCCAGATCTCGAGGTTAGAGATGATCCTCAGTTTGAAAAACCATCAGCCTGGAAAATCATGAAGGCACCTTGAGCAAGGTTCTTAATCCTGACGTTACTGCTAGTGTGCAAGTTGAGCACCTTTCATAGCAATATTCTGATATCAGTGCATGGGGGTGTGTGAGTGGATGAATGTGAAGCATCACTGTAAAGCACTGAACAGCTGCATCAGATGGAAATGCGCTACAGAAACATAGTCCATATGTGGCATTTGCTGATACAGTAGTGTTCAGAATAATAGTAGTGCTATGTGACTAAAAAGATTAATCCAGGTTTTGAGTATATTTCTTATTGTTACATGGGAAACAAGGTACCAGTAGATTCAGTAGATTCTCACAAATCCAACAAGACCAAGCATTCATGATATGCACACTCTTAAGGCTATGAAATTGGGCTATTAGTAAAAAAAAAGTAGAAAAGGGGGGTGTTCACAATAATAGTAGCATCTTCTGTTGACGCTACAAGCTCAGAACTATTATGTTCAAACTGCTTTTTTAGCAATCCTGTGAATCACTAAACTAGTATTTAGTTGTATAACCACAGTTTTTCATGATTTCTTCACATCTGAGAGGCATTAATTTTGTTAATTTTTTATACTCAAAACCTGGGTTCATCTTTTTAGTCACATAGCACTACTATTATTCTGAACACTACTGTAGATATCCATCTATATCGGGCAGACTAGCATCCATATGCAAATTATGCAGTTAGCAAGTTATGCACTCATGCTAATCCTTTGCTAGTGTTGTCTTACTGCTGTCTATAAAAGTAAATCATGCTAATGATGTTAGATATTAATTTGGTGAGGGTTCCACAGTGGGGTGAGGGTCAGTGGTATTTGTGGTGCAGTTGAGATGATGGTAAAGAAGTTAAGATTCCATTCACCGGGTATAATAGGTCATTGTATTTATTTGTTATTTATGTTACAGCGTAAAGGTTGAAGCTGAACTCTGCTTCAAGAGGGCGGATAATAATAGTAACTCTTACTGTTCAAATGGAGGGTTTTTGTGTTCACAGCTGGTGTCAGATCATGTCTCAGCTTGTGTGCAGTGCTCGTATGAGAAGAACTTTCTTCTAAAATATGTGCTTGCATGGAATAATATAAGGTTACCTGAATGTCTCACACGTGGCACATTTTTATTTTCGTACCTGCTCTCATTCTGTGCCCTGCAGCTGTTGACGAAGGGCAGCCAAACGACGGAGATGACCCTGCGCCGCAACGCTTTGGGCCAACTGGGCTTTCACGTCAACTTTGAGGGCATCGTGGCCGAGGTGGAGCCTTACGGCTACGCCTGGCAAGCTGGTCTCAGGCAGGGCAGCCGATTGGTGGAGATTTGCAAGGTGGCTGTAGCGTCGCTGTCCCATGAGCAGATGATCGACCTCCTCCGAACCTCCGTCACTGTCAAGGTGGTCATCATTCCGCCCCACGAGGACTCCACGCCAAGAAGGTAGAGTGGACAGGCAGGATCTGTGGATGTGTGACAAAGATGGTAGGGTTGTGAAATTTAAGTTGAAATTAAAAAAAAAAAAAAAAACCTCTGAGGATTTATTACAGCACAGAGCATTGTAATAGTTTGTGTGCATGTGTGCACACCGTGCACACATGCACCAAATGTGAAAATCTGCTGTGAATATCTGCAGATGATTACCAATGGGAGGAGACTGGTCAAAGTTCAGACACAAGGTCATCAAAAATATGGTCTCATGACTTTTTCAGTCATGAGAATTTTCAGGATTTTTCCTGAAATCTGGATTCTTTTAGGATGGTCTGTGTGAAGTATTCCTGACTTTTTTCAAGTGTTTGCTTGGCTGCCAGAATAAAGCTTAAAATGCGTCTGCTTTTGCTTAAAATCCAGGAGCTCCTACAGCGGGGCCCAGACGCCCGGCTTGCTTTTAGGGTTTTCTCAGTATGTCTCATTCTCATGTCTGCATTTTCCAGGATATCGCCACAACTAATAGGGCTTGAGAGGCGATCCAAACTGTACGTCAATCAGTTATTTGTTATTACGTGGTATATGTCACTAAAGTCTGCAAAACACATTTAGTGTGCTTGTGCAGGGTTTGCAGTGTCCCTCTGACACCTTTCTGTTCATTTATAGAAAAGTCATACAAGGATAGAGTTTTACAATACTCATATTTAAGTGTAATTGACGCTGATGTATCCTCCCTTGGTAAGTCAGAGACCGACCATTACCAGTTAACACTTTGCACAAATAATGTGAACAGCTAACTGTCCGAGTGACAATCTAGTACACCGTAAAATTCCCATATTTCAGCATGTTTTTGACACCAGATGTTAAGGTTGAGAGTGGAGACAGGTTTGTTTGAATCCTAGCAATCAACATAGAGAGAAAAAAAATGAATTTTCCATCTGTCCTTGCGCCCAATCAAGGATTTTCTCATTTAATGAACTGTAAAATGTATTGGTTTACAATGTTATTGCTGTGGGTGTCTGCCTGGGTGGTTGCTGTCCAGGATTTAAGGTGGTTCTGCAGACTGGTAGATGCAGCAGCATGTGATACCAGTGCACACTCCGACACTTGCCCTGTATTGTTTGAATACTCAGTCATTGAAGTAATTGACAGTTGCAGCTCTAAATGACAGCTTGCTTTAGTTTTAGAAGAAGAATTACGTGTTTATTACAAATAGTGTTGGGGTTTTTTTTTCCATCTTTTTCTGAACGTATAACCTTCCACCAGAGGCTGCTCAGAAATCTACCACATGCCTCTGGTTGACTATAAGAACCATAAGGAGGGCATGCCGTATGAACTGAAGTTCCCGTTCCGCGCCAACAACAACGCCAAGTGGCCACGGACCTCATCCAGTCCCCAGACACGGCCTGCGGGTACAGCGGGGACACTGATCAAGGCTCCACCTTCAGAATTCACAGACCGTAACGCTGCTCTCCCCCGCAGTGTGTCCAGCGAAGGGCGACCCCTCAACCCCAAAAGGTGACACAATATCAAAAGTTCCACGGTGATGCTTGCAGACTCGCTCAGTCACAGCTGGACTGAGTTTCTGTTCTCTCCTCACAGATATTCTCCAGGGAATGACAACTATGCTCTCGCCTGCTCCATCGTGATGGGCCGCACAGCGCACAACGCAAACTCCGCCGCCAACCTCCCCTACACAGACAGCGGCACTGTGTGCTCAAACCACTCGAGACAGAAGTCCGGGCCTGATGGGTAAGTTCAACCTCACTGCAGCTTACGCAGGATGGCAGCCAAGAGGGAGTCGCACTGTTCACCAACGCCCGTCTCCTTCGTCATCTCTCTCTCTCCCAGGTGTAATAATAACTGCCAGTCCCCAATGTCCTCTGGACGGCAGCCTGCATGTGACGTGGTCCATGGTGTCAAAGCAGGAAGCATCGTTACGGTTGGATGGACCAAAGCTAAAGAGGGGGAAGCAGCCTGCAGAGTGGGCGATAAAATCAGCAGCGGTAAGGACCGATTCATGACGACGGTCACGCCAAAGAACTGAATTCTGCAGACCTCACGAGAAATTTCTGTACCTGGTCCAGATCCTGTGGTCTCCAAGGTGATGATGCCTCGACTCCAGGCAGCAGAGCAGAGCGGCCACGTGTCTCCAAACAAGAGCACTAAGGTGATGCTTCTGTGCATCAGGTTCTCTAAAATATTTATTTAACGCTGAGTCATTCCCCATGTTTCACACAGAATCACACAGTGTGACACAGTGTAGGTGCAGTGTGATATTTATACAATGTAGGTTTGGCAAAAGTTGCACGTTATTATCGGTCAGCGTCGTTACATTTTTGCCAATCAGCTTGCGTAACTGCAACAGTCGTCTACAACCATGACATCATCACAAATGGCTGTGCTTAGATGACGACCGACATAATTGTTACATCTGTGTTACTGTAACCAATAAAAACGGTTCTTATCCAACACTAGAAAGTGGTCAAAGATCCTTTTTATCGATTGGCATACTTGCAGCCGGACATCAGTCTGATACACACTCAGATATCTGCAGCTCAACAACCTGGAGGCTGACTTTGAAAGATGCCATGTTGATTTTAATTTTCTTATTTATTGTCAGGCGGATGCTTCTTATTCATCCAGCCAGTCGAACAGCAACACGCTCTCCAGCAATGCTTCCAGCTCCGCCCACAGCGATGAGAAGTGGTACGAAGTTGGCTCGCGGTCAGCGCTGCGGAGTGACCATGAGCTCAATGGATACTTTCAGGGGATCTCCACAGACAGCGGCATCGACGCCACGTCTTTAACCGCCACACAGAGCAGTACAAACTCCTCCATTGGTGCCTTCAGGGACAAAGACAAAACCCCGTCCTGGCAGGACGACCAGGCAGGAGGCCAGAGGACAACCAACACGTCGCCTCCCGCCGCAGACTCCCTGGTTCCTGTTGGAGGCAGCGAGATTCCAGTGAAGGCCGTGCATCCTGAAAGCAGCTCTCACTCCAGGTGCTGTTCTGTTAGTGTCAGCGTATAGGCAGCTGAGGAATTTATACATTAAAAAACAACAACAAAAAAACCTCAACAGTGATTCATTGTAGTCCAGGTTTATCCTGCACTGTCCTAGATGGAAAAGTCTGCAGCTCTGCGGTTAGGCATTAACAAAGGCAAAGAAGAATGAACTGTGTGTGGTTTTTGTATTTGCATGATGCACCTCAATCTCTTGGCACGATGGAAAGAAAGAGCTTGAAGTTGGTAGAAATGCACCGTGTTCGCTCCTCACTGCTGCACCTCTTCCAAATCCCACTTCCTTTGCCTGCTCTTTTCTTCGCTGAGGCAGAAATAACTGCACCGGCAGACATACTTTGTTTTGTAGAACGAGTACACGCTGAAAAAATCTACTGCTTGAAAATTCAAGGACAGAGAAATTACTTATGTGTCCGAGGTTGTTTCATTTTTAGTTAATTGTTTGCAAAAATGCACCGCATTGATTCAACAAATACAGTAATGCTTCAATGGTTCAGAGGTTTGGCATGTTGGCAGCAAATTAAATGATAACGCTGTGACCGAGGAGACCTTCAAGTTATTCATTAACTTATTTTGGTGCTTGTTGTCTGGTAACACACCCCTGTGTGTTCCCTCCTGCAGCACACTCAGTTCCGGTCACTCAGAAAGTCCGATGGGACGAGGCTGCAGTTCCATGTATCCCCAGGAGGAGGCACCCACAGCCTCCACCTCGCCCACTTCCCAGAACTCCCAGTCCACAGGACCTAAGAGCTTCTATCCCCGCCAAGGAGCCACCTCCAAGTACCTGATCGGCTGGAAGAAACCCGGAGGAACGGTCAATTCTGTGGACTTTGGCAGCACTCGCAAGTAAGATAAGAAAAACCCCCACTGGCGGTGGTGTTGACATTCAGATTCTCTAAAGCTGAAGTATACTGCCACCATGTGGTAGTACTGGATTGTAACGTTTACATTGTGTCGTGTTTTAAATAGAGCAAATAAAATTCATCCATATTCCTGCTTCCTCCTAAAAGTCTCCAGCTGTCCTCATATGTCTGGATCACGTTCTCACAGTCAGTAAAAACAAAAGGTGTGCCTAAGAATAGCAGTTGTGGACACAGTAGAAGTTTAAGCTACGCAAGGACACTGCCAGGTGTCACGTACACAAATTCAACTCCAGACAAACAAAGCAGTTAACAGAGAGAATGACACGTGTGACGAAGGGAGGGATTTCCTCAGGAGGGTGGCTGGTGTCTCCATTACAGACGGGGTGAGAAGCTCGGTCATGTGTGAGGAGCTTGGAGTAGAGCCACTGCTCCTTCACGTTGAAAGGAGCCAGCTGAGGTGGTTCGGGCATCTGGTAAGGATGCCCTCTGGGCTGCGCCAGGAATGTCCAGCTGGGAGGAGACCCCAGGTTAGATCCAGGACTAGGTGGAGAGGTTATATCTCCACACTGACCTGGGAACGCCTTGGGATTCCCCAGGAAGAGGTGGTTAATGTGGCCTGGAAAAGGGAAGTTTGGGGTCGCCTGCTGGAGCTGCTGCCCCCCGTGACCCGATCCCAGATAACCGGCTGAAAATGTATGTATGTACAGTAGTGTTTAGAATAATAGGAGTGCTATGTGACTAAAAAGATTAATTCAGGTTTTGAGTATATTTCTTATTGTTACATGGGAAACAAGGTACCAGTAGATTCAGTAGATTCTCACAAATCCAACAAGACCAAGCATTCATGATATGCACACTCTTAAGGCTATGAAATTGGGCTATTAGTAAAAAAGTAGAAAAGGGGGTGTTCACAATAATAGTAGTGTGACATTCAGTCAGTGAGTTCGTCAATTTTGTGGAACAAACAAGTGTGAATCAGGTGTCCCCTATTTAAGGATGAAGCCAGCACCTGTTGAACATGCTTTTCTCTTTGAAAGCGTTCAAGACATTGTTCAGAAGAACAGTGTAGTTTGATTAAAAAGTTGATTGGAGAGGGGAAAACTTATACGCAGGTGCAAAAAGTATAGGCTGTTCATCTACAATGATCTCCAATGCTTTAAAATGGACAAAAAAAAACAGACGCATGGAAGAAAATGGAAAACAACCATCAAAATGGATAGAAGAATAACCAGAATGGCAAAGGCTCACCCATTGATTAGCTCTAGGTTGATCAAAGACAGTCTGGAGTTACCTGTAAGTGCTGTGACAGTTAGAAGATGCCTGTGTGAAGCTAAGTTATTTGCAAAAATCCCCCGCAAAGTCCCTCTGTTAAATAAAAGACATGCAGAAGAGGTTACAATTTGCCAAAGAACACATCAACTGGCCTAAAGAGAAATGGAGGAATATTTTGTGGACTGATGAGAGTAAAATTGTTCTTTTTGGGTCCAAAGGCTACAGACAGTTTGTGAGACGACCCCCAAACTCTGAATTCAAGCCACAGTTCAGTGAAGACAGTGAAGCATGGTGGTGCAAGCATCATGATATGGGCATGTTTCTCCTACTATGGTGTTGGGCCTATATATCGCATTCCAGGTATCATGGATCAGTTTGGATATGTCAAAATACTTGAAGAGGTCATGTTGCCTTATGATGAAGAGGACATGCCCTTGAAATGGGTGTTTCAACAAGACAATGACCCCAAGCACACTAGTAAACAAGCAAAATCTTGGTTCCAAACCAACAAAATTAATGCCTCACAGATGTGAAGAAATCATGAAAAACTGTGGTTATACAACTAAATACTAGTTTAGTGATTCACAGGATTGCTAAAAAAGCAGTTTGAACATAATAGTTTTGAGTTTGTAGTGTCAACAGCAGATGCCACTATTATTGTGAACACCCCCATTTCTACTTTTTTTTTTTTTACTAATAGCCCAATTTCATAGCCTTAAGAGTGTGCATATCATGAATGCTTGGTCTTGTTGGATTTGTGAGAATCTACTGAATCTACTGGTACCTTGTTTCCCATGTAACAATAAGAAATATACTCAAAACCTGGATTAATGTTTTAATACATAGTACTACTATTATTCTGAACACTACTGTATGTAATATATCACGTGTCTGCCACTTGCTGGATGGTTGGTGGATGTCGAATAAACAAATAAGTCCTATATTGGCCCTCATGCCCATCTGTGCCAGTATCTCTGGACTCCGTAACGTCAAGTGAATGAGAGTCTATGATTCCCCCTGGATGGGACGCTATTCTGATGGAGATTGCTTTCCCAGCAGAGGCTGGGACCCATTTACAGCTGGGTGGACTGAGACTGTGCACCCTAAGCGTCTTGTCTAGGGACACGGACAGGTAGCATGAGTGGGATTTGAACCTCTGTCTACATACTGGCAGGCTAGCTCTTTTTATACTCAGCTACCGGATGGATTACAGAAAATTTCAAACAGTTGTGGAGGAGAGGTGATGGTCTAGTGCAGTGATTTTCAACCTTTTTTGAGCCGCGGCACCCTTTTTATATTTACAAAATCCTGCGGCACACCACTGTCACGTGTCACGTGTCATGCACCACTAACTCGACTGTCTCTACTGCGTTAGCAACAGGTGCGGTACAGATATAACGTAACATTGTATACTATAGTCATGGAGCTGTATATAAGAACTAGAGAGCGCAATCCCAATGCTGCACACTAAACGAAAACGTCCCTTCATGGACAGCGACATGACGTCTCCTAACCAGGCAAAATATTGATGAAGTACCCGGATGTTAATGCATTTTCAATGGAGATTCGTGACTGAACACACTCAGAAAAATGCTCGCAAAATACGTGTTAAAATGCCATTTTGTCCTGGATATCGAGCCAGTAAAATTAAATTACATTAAATTATGTCAGGAAAGTATTAAACTTACTCTGACACACACACATTCACAAATATTAGTGTTGAAAGTTACACGGATCTGCGCTGATAAGCTGCGCTGCTCGGCTGAGCTGCTGCTGTTCAACGCAGCAGCAGCTCCTAAAACCATTACAATATATTTATATATATTATATTTTTACATAATTATCCTTTATTGACCGAGTTTCATTCATGAAGTCAGCGGTGTGTGTGTGCACATCTCTGTGTGTGTGGCAGCACAGCGCGGGTCATTAATCTCATTATTTTAAGGTGCAAAAAAAAACAAAACTCCCCAGTCTTGTCAAACAATTTTTAGTCACTAACGACAAGAATTTTAACTAGACATTGGTCTAGCAGTGGAAAATATCAACTAGACATAAGTGAAATTAATGATCCGTGTCATCGGGTGACACAGGTACGGCAGGAGACATACAGCTGTTTATCATCCAAATATCACAGACAAAGTGACAACAATAACTAAAACCACTTATGGAAGGAAATATTGTCTCCCTTGTTCCTCCGTTTGTGACTTTGCCAACATGCGCAGCTTTCCGGCATATTCCACCTGTTTCTTGACGAGACTAAGTGAACTTCTATGCACGCAAATCACTAACTTGCCCGGTATTAAAATGGCGATCACGCCTCCTTGTCGGCACACGGCTCACCGCTACTGCGTGCTTTGCTGCCATCTACTGGAATAAAAGAGCATTACACCATCTGCCACACTATTACAGCACATATAATGGTGATATTTGTTAATTGCCCACGGCACCCCTGACGATCGATCACGGCACCCTAGGGTGCCGCGGCACCCCGGTTGAGAATCACTGGTCTAGTGCATAGGTGTCAAACTGATTCCAGAAAGGGCCAAGAGGGTGCAGGTTTTCTTTGTAGCCACCAACTCCAGCACGTGATTTCACTGATGAACATCACTTTGAGCAGATGGGAAGAGTTCATCAGTGAAATCACCTGGTGGAGTTGGTGGCTACAAAGAAAACCTGCACCCTCTTGGCCCTTTCTGGAATCAGTTTGACACCTATGGTCTAGTGCAGGGGTGGCCAAGTTTGGTCTTCGAGAGCCACATTCCTGACACTCTTAGTTGTCTCCCTGCTCCAACACACCTGAATCCAATGAAAGGCTCATTAAGTCTGCTAACGAGTCTTTCATTGGATTCAGGTGTGTTGGAGCAGGGAGACAACTAAGAGTGTCAGGAATATGGCTCTCGAGGACCGAACTTGGCCACCCCTGGTCTAGTGGTTAAAGTGTTGGGCTTGAGATCAGACAATCCTCGGTTAAAATCCCAGCCTGACTGTAAAATCACTAAGGGCCCTTAGGTGAGGTCCTTAATCACCTAGTTGCTCCCCTAGTTGTGTAGTGGGCACCTTGTATGGCAGCAGCCTGACATCGGGGTGAATGTGAGGCATTATTGTAAAGCGCTTTGAGCGTCTGATGCAGAGGGAAAAGCGTTATATAAATGCAGTCCATCAAGCAAGCACATCATCTGAGTTTAAACACCTTAAATCGTTTAAAACGTGACCTCTTGTATTGTTTACATTTTGTGCTGCTGCTTATCTTCCTGGTTTTCCATAAAAATGTCATATTATTTGATTTAGGTGTTTATTTGAATCAGACTTGTTTCTGTCTCTAGACGACACCAGAGTGACGGCCTGCTGGGCGGTCAGCCTCAGCTCAGGGCCAATCTTCGCGGCTCCCAGTCCCCCCAGCGACACGGTGCCAAGTCCAGCCTGGAAGAAGACCTGAAGAAGCTGATCACGCTCGACAGCCCTCCACCCACCACCGACGAGGAGAAGGTACTGTGTGCCGCCGCTGGTAACACAGACGTCACACGGTCTGTAGTCAAGTCAAACATTTCTAACTTTGTCTTCTTGCTGCTCTCAAAAGCCGGCGTTTCCAGGTCCGCCTCCCAGTCGCCGGGCCCTGCAGAGAACGTTGTCAGACGAGAGCATCTACAGCGGCCAGCGAGAGGTTTCCTGCAGCAGCGAACGCGACACGCCCACTGACCTTCTGTTCACCTGCTCCACCATGCCTCGCTCGCCCACCGCTCGCCGTACGCCAAGTCGACGGCACTCACACAAATCCCTGGGTGAAGTTTTATTATTTGGCGCTTTCTGTGTAATCCACAATGTCTCGTGGGCTTTCTGCTTGTTGAAGAGTGGGAAAAGGAGGATTGTTTTGTGAAGGTTGCACTCATCTTAAAATAACCACAGACTGCTTCAAAGCTTTGAATCTCCTGCACAAAATGCGTTTATGCAAATGTTGTTCGATGTTCTTTATTTTTCTGTTTCACCTCCCCAGGAGACCTGACGGCTCCGGAGAGCTCTGCGGCGGAGCAGGGCAGCAAAACGCAGCAGCTGCAGGAGCCGGCGCTAATGCCGCTGCCTGACGCTGGGGCAGGTGGACCGCTGGACTGGGCCCACCTGGTCGACGCCGCCAAGGCCTTCGAAGGTAGACATTAGTGTCTTTTATTTCATTTTTGTCATCATAAATCAGGGTTAGATGCCAAACGTCTATCTGCCCAAGGTACATGTGCCGATATGGGTCAACCCCTAATCGTAAGACTCAGGATTGGCTGTTAATTTTTACTGTGGAAGCCTGCTGTCATTTTCATTCTTACCAAAAGAGGGCACTTTATCTTCGTCTCTTAGCTGAAATGTACTGGGTCTCATAAAACTTGTTATTTCAGAGCAGAGGCTGGTCTTCCTCGCAGCCCAGGAGGAGAGTGCGATGGCTGAGAGCAAAGCCGCCACCGGGCCACAGCAGGCGGAGCCCCAGGCAGCCCCACTGAGACAACCCTCACCTAGGTAAGACGCCTCTACAGATAGGTTAGCTCACGGTGGAATTTCCGCTTGTTGAAAAAGAGAGCTTAAACATTTACAAAACAAAAACAGCTTCTTTCTTTTTTTTGCCTTCTTCTTGTCTAAATGAGGGATTTGAACAAACGCCTCAAACGCCACACTTTGGACTATTTATCATGTTAGTGGGTGTCTAAGCAAATGACGTGCTGATGTGTGGCGTGGTCACACAAACATGTTCTGGCAGATATATGCCCTTTGTCTGCGATAACGGTAACAAATGAGCAGATATTTTTCTTGTAGTTGTTTTTCCATCTGGTACAGTCCTCAGTCAGAACAGTGACTGTCAGCGTGTGTCTGCTTTTACAGAGAAACTCCAGAGTGTCTGATGGGGAAGGTGAGCCAGCTGGAGTCCATGGTGAAGGCGTTACAGGAGGATCTGAAGAAGGTGAGTGTTCAGCACCAGATCTTTGATTGATGTGAGCGCTGCTCCTTCTTCTGCAACATGAAAGGAACTGGCTGCTGGACACCACTGCAACAGCTGAAGTGAAGATGCAACAACTAGTCAAATAACTAGATTATTAATGCATTTTCTGAACCAGTTTATTCCAGTTAAGGGTCACAGGTGGCTAGAGCTTATCCCAGCAGTCATTGAGAAAGAGGTGCGGTACACTCAGGACCTACCACCAATCTAAACAAGAGTACAGTGAATCCAGAAATATCCACAGTGCTGTATTTTTTCCCACATTTTTTGTGTTACTGCCTTATTCCAAAATGGATGAAATTATTTTTCTCTGTCAAAATTCTACATACTACACCCCATAATGACAATGTGAAAAGTTTTTCTGAGATGTTTGCAAATTTGTTAAAAAATAAAAAACTAAGAAATCACATGTATATACTGTACATATTCACATTCTTTGCTCAACACTTTGTTGGTGTACCTTTGGCAGCAGTTAAAGCCTCATGTCTTGAATATGATGCACAAGCTTGGTGCACCTATCTTTGGGGGCAGTTTTGCCCATTCCTCTTTGCAGCACCTCTCAAGCTCCACCAGGTTGGATGGGGAGCGTCGGTGCACAGCCATTTTCAGATATCTCCAGAGATGTTCGATCAGATTCTGGTCTGGGTTCTGACTGGGCCACTCAAGGACATTCACAGAGTTGTCCTGAAGCCACTTCTTTGATATCTTGGCTGTGTGCTTAAGGTCATTGTCCTGTTGAAAGATGAGCCGTAACCGTCACCCCAGTCTGAGATCAAGAGCGCTCTGGAGCAGGTTTTCATCCAGGATGTCTCTGTACATTGCTGCATTCATTTTCCCTCAATCCTGACTAGTTTCCCAGTTACTGCGGCTGAAAAACATCCACACAGCATGATGCTGCCACCACCATGCTTCTCTGTAGGGATGGTGCCTGGTTTCCTTCAAACATGATGCCTGGCATTCACAACAAAGAGTTCAATCTTTGTCTCATCAGACCAGAGAATTTTGTTTCTCATGGTCTGTGAGTCCTCCAGGTTCCTTTTGGCAAAATCCAGATGGCTGCCATGTGCCTTTTACTCAGGCTTCCATCTGGCCACTCTACCATACAGGCCTGATTGGTGGATCGCTGCAGAGATAGTCATTCTTCTAGAAGGTGGGTCTGGATTCTAGATTCTTCTAGATTCTGGGTCTTCTAGATGGTCACTCTGACAGAGTGACCATTGGGTTCTTGATCACCTCCCTGACTAAGGCCCTTCTCCCCCGATCGCTCAGACAGGCAGTCAGTTCTAGGAAGAGGCGTGGTGGATCCATACTTCTTCCATTTACAGATGACGGAGGCCACGCTGTTCATTGGGACCTTCAAAGCAGCAGAAATGGTTTTTGTACTTTTCCACAGATTGTTGCCTCGAGACAATTCCTGTCTCAGATGTCTACAGACAATTCCTTTGACTTCATGTTTGGTTGTACTCTGACATGCACTGTCAACTGTGGGGACCTTATATGTGGACAGGTGTGTGTCTTTCCAAATCATGTCCAAATCAACTGAATTTACACCAGGTGGACTCCAATTAAGCTGTAGAAACAGCTCAAGGATGATCAGTAGAAACAGGATGCATCTGAGCTCAACTTTAAGATTCGTGACAAAGGCTGTGAATACTTATGTGCATGTGATTTTTTTTTTTTTTTTTTTTCCAAAACAAAAAAACTTGTTATTATGGGTATTGTTGAAGATTTTTTTGGAAAAAAATAAATTTTATTCATTTTGGAAAAAGATTATACCATAAGGTGTGGAAAATACATTACGGATGTGCTGGGTATCGAACGCCATATACATATGTGAGGGATGCAAAAAATCCCCCCCCCCCCCCCCCCCCCCCCAATCCATGTTACACCAGTATCTAGATAGACAACACAGAACAAAGCAATCAGATAAGCCGTTGCAGTGTGATGCGGAAACAGAGCGTTCCTCTGTTTCCGCATCAATTATCAATTATAGTATAGATAACTTATTTGTTTTGTTTTCTTTGCATGTAATGATTATGTGAGTTGTTTATTGACATCTGGTGAAAATGTCAACCTTTAGAAATATATTTACTGAGAAAAATAGTGACATGTTAAATGCTTATTTTACCAGCTGTACACTGTCATGATGATTAGCAGATGGACCTACACTAGTGTTCAAAATAATAGTAGTGTTATGTGACTAAAAGATTAATCCAGGTTTTGAGTATATTTCTTATTGTTACATGGGAAACAAGGTACCAGTAGATTCAGTAGATTCTCACAAATCCAACAAGACCAAGCATTCACGATATGCACACTCTTAAGGCTATGAAATTGGGCTATTAGTAAAAAAAAAAAGTAGAAAAGGGGGTGTTCACAATAATAGTAGCATCTGCTGTTGACACTACAAACTCAAAACTATTATGTTCAAACTGCTTTTTAGCAATCCTGTGAATCACTAAACTAGTATTAGTTGTATAACCACAGTTTTCATGATTTCTTCACATCTGCGAGGCATTAATTTTGTTGGTTTGGAACCAAGATTTTGCTCGTTTACTAGTGTGCTTGGGGTCACTGTCTTGTTGAAACACCCATTTCAAGGGCATGTCCTCTTCATCATAAGGCAATATGACCTCTTCAAGTATTTTGACATATCCAAACTGATCCATGATACCTGGTATGCGATATATAGGCCCAACACCATAGTAGGAGAAACATGCCCATATCATGATGCTTGCACCACCATGCTTCACTGTCTTCACTGTGAACTGTGGCTTGAATTCAGAGTTTGGGGGTCGTCTCACAAACTGTCTGCGGCCCTTGGACCCAAAAAGAACAATTTTCATCTCATAGTCCACAAAATATTCCTCCATTTCTCTTTAGGCCAGTTGATGTGTTCTTTGGCAAATTGTAACCTCTTCTGCACATCTTTTATTTAACAGAAGGACTTTGCGGGGGATTCTTGCAAATAAATTCGCTTCACACAGGCGTCTTCTGTCACAGCACTTACAGGTAACTCCAGACTGTCTTTGATCATCCTGGAGCTGATCAGTGGGTGAGCCTTTGCCATTCTGGTTATTCTTCTATCCATTTTGATGGTTGTTTTCCCGTTTTCTTCCACTTTTTAATCAAACTACGCTGTTCTTCTGAGCAATGTCTTGATCGTCCCATTTTCCTCAGGCTTTCAAAGAGAAAAGCATGTTCAGCAGGTGCTGGCTTCATCCTTAAATAGGGGACACCTGATTCACACCTGTTTTTTTCCACAAAATTGACGAACTCACTGACTGAATGCCACACTACTATTATTGTGAACACCCCCTTTTCTACTTTTTTACTAATAGCCCAATTTCATAGCCTTAAGAGTGTGCATATCATGAATGCTTGGTCTTGTTGGATTTGTGAAAATCTACTGAATCTACTGGTACCTTGTTTCCCATGTAACAATAAGAAATATACTCAAAACCTGGATTAATCTTTTTAGTCACATACCACTACTATTATTCTGAACACTACTGTACTTTGATCATTTTTTTCAGCTGCTTTGAAACAGATAGCGTTCTCACGTGCCTTTTCTTTTGCGGTTGACAACAACTATAACTTGCAGAAATGTGTTGATTTCTTCATCGGTCAGGGATGTTGACAGCCATCAACATTTTTTATTTGTAGAGTGCCAAATCACAACAAAGCTGCCTTAAGGCTCCCTCTGGTGATAATGAGGAAGAAACCTTGAGCAGACTAGACCCAGAGGGGTGACCCACTGCTTAGGCCATTCTAACAGTTACAAGGTTTTTACAGATGGCACAAGAGTTTCTTTACAAACAGAAGAGCAACAAAAACAGACTCCTGAATTGGAACCTAAGTAGAGTTATCATAACAAAACCTTTAGTAATTAGAAGGGAGTACATGGATCAGTGATCTGGTAGCATGCTACTTCAACGTGTGCATCTTTGTCTCCACCAGGAGAAGGATGCCAAGGTGTCTCTGCAGGCGCAGATCCAGAGCCTACGAGAGGACAACCAGCGCCTCCTGGAGGAATCCTACAGCGCCTCCGCTAAGCTCAAGAAGTTCACCGAGTGGGTCTTCAACACCATTGACATGAACTGACGGAGCTACTGACTGACCATCGACGGCTACAACGTGGCCTTCAGGGTCCGCTAAGACGTGCTCGTGAGAACTCGCAACATGAGCGGTTTTCATTTTGGCCGTTTTACACACCATTGATGTAACTGCCGTCTTCAACGAGTGACTGACTGTTGGAGGAACGAGCATTAGCATGTGTTCCTTCGTTGTGGCTGAGTGTTTGTCTCTGCATGGTGGAGACGTGACGTAAAGTCCCCAATCAGCACCTCGAAGTAACCTTTCCAACATTATTTAATTAAAAAAACAATCCTGTGTAAGAGTTGTAAACAGATTCCGTGAGCGTGCATCAAAGCTGTTGTCCTTAAAAACCCAAAGTTAAAAAAAACCACTAAACTTTGTCCTGTGGGTTTGTAGATGTGCACAGAGTCTGTGGGCGAGCACACGCTGGAAACACTGTACAGTCAAGTGCCTGTCTGTGTCGTCTGTGCGAGAGATTGTACAAAATGTATCAAACCTTTGATTTCTGGATGATTATCAAAAGTAAACCTTGTAAGGACTACTGGTTACAGAGCTGGTAAATAGTCTGTGTGTGTATATATATATATATATATATATAGATATATATATATATATACACACAACCCCTGGCAAAAATTATGGAATCACCGGCCTCGGAGGATGTTCATTCAGTTGTTTAATTTGTAGAAAAAAAGCAGATCACAGA
The DNA here is from genome assembly GCF_902500255.1 of Thalassophryne amazonica. Lineage (NCBI taxonomy): Eukaryota > Metazoa > Chordata > Actinopteri > Batrachoidiformes > Batrachoididae > Thalassophryne > Thalassophryne amazonica. Next base: position 62,816,538 of record NC_047121.1, read on the forward strand.
CATGACACAAAACTAAAGTCATTTCAAATGGCAACTTTCTGGCTTTAAGAAACACTATAAGAAATCAAGAAAAAAAGATTGTGGCAGTCAGTAACAGTTAATTTTTTAGACCAAGCAGAGGAAAAAATTATGGAACACTCAATTCTGAGGAAAAACTTATGGAACACCCTGTAATTTTCATCCCCAAAACTAACACCTGCATCATATCAGATCTGCTCGTTAGTCTGCATCTAAAAAGGAGTGAACACACCTTGGAGAGCTGTTGCACCCAAATGGACTGACATGAATCATGGCTCCAACATGAGAGATGTCAATTGAAACAAAGGAGAGGATTATCAAACTCTTAAAAGAGAGTAAATCATCACGCAATGTTGCAAAAGATGTGGTTGTTCACAGTCAGGAAAAGCATTGTGGACTGTGGATGACTGGATGAAAGTCATATTCAGTGATGAATCTCGAATCTGCATTGGGCAAGGTGATGATGCTGGAACTTTTGTTTTGGTGCCTTTCCAATGAGATTTTAAAGATGACTGCCTGAAGAGACATGTAAATTTCCACAGTCATTGATGATATGGGGGCTGCATGTCAGGTAAAGGCACTGGGGAGATGGCTGTCATTACATCATCAATAAATGCACAAGTTTATGTTGATATTTTGGACAATTGAAAGGATGTTTGGGGATGATGAAATCATTTCTCAAGATGATAATGCATCTTGCCATAGAGCAAAAACTGCAAAAACATTCCTTGCAAAAAGACACATAGGGTCAATGTTAATGAGCAGATCTGATTTGATGCAGGTGTTAATTTGGGGGATGAAAATTTACAGGGTGATTCCATAATTTTTTCCTCAGAATTGAGTGATTCCATATTTTTTTCCTCTGCTTGGTCTAAAAAAGTAACCGTTACTGACTGCCACAATCTTTTTTTCTTGATTTCTTATAGTGTTTCTTAAAGCCAGAAAGTTGCCATTTGAAATTACTTTAGTTTTGTGTCATGTCTGTGATCTGCTTTTTTTCTACAAAATTAAACAACTGAATGAACATCCTCTGAGGCCGGTGATTCCATAATTTTGCCAGGGTTGTATATAGTCTAAATATGGGTGCCATAAAGACAGATGTTGACACACTTCAGTGTCACTTATTCAGATTTTCCTGTAAATAGAGAATAAAAGTATTTTCCCACCTCCGCCTTTATATAATCCACTTGACCCACCCGGATTGTGTTGTTTAGCTGTACGTCACAGCGCATGACTTTGTAGTGCGAAATGCTTTAACTTGAGGTTAATTACAAATCCACGTCCATTGAACACTGCAGGAATTAAAGCACTTTACAGTGACAGTTTCCTGGGAATTATTGGATTTCCCATGTGCAGCGTACAACCGTTGCTGCGCCGGTGTGTGCATTTGATGACTGATGGGCCGTATTAAGGAAAAAGCTAACCACAGATAGTGTAGGCCACAGTTAGTGCTGTGTTGCAGTAATAATAAATAATTAGGAAAGTGATTATAACAGGCTCATATATATATAATATATGAACATTTATTATAATAGCTGCATTTCACCTCTGCTGTAATAAGTATTTGGAAAGTGACTGACTTGACTATGAATTTGTAAACGCATTGTTATATTCAAGGAACTGATGACAATATTAGCATTTATGGTAAAGGTAGGCAGGTTAGCTGTGCATTAGCGCCCGATACTGTAACAATTATTACATTAATGGCCACTACTGTAATAACTGTAACTTTGCATTAACACCTGCTACTGTAATAAATATAACAGTAGCTAACTTAGCTGTGCATTAACACCCAATACTGTAACAATTACAAACAGTAAACTTAGTTGTGCATTAATGCCCACTACTGTAATAACTATAACAGTGGCTAAAGCTAACTTAGCTGTGCATTAACACCTGCTACTGTAATAATTATAACAGTAGCTAACTAAGCTGTGCATTAACACCCAATACTGTAAGAATTACAACAGTAACTTAGCTGTGCATTAACACCTGCTACTGTAATAATTACATCAGTAGCTAACTTAGCTGTGCATTAACACCCAATACTGTAACAATTACAACAGTAAACTTAGTTGTGCATTAATGCCCACTACTGTAATAACTATAACAGTGGCTAAAGCTAACTTAGCTGTGCATTAACACCTGCTACTGTAATAATTATAACAGTAGCTAACTTAGCTGTGCATTAACACCCAATACTGTAAGAATTACAACAGTAAACTTAGCTGTGCATTAACACCTGCTACTGTAATAATTACATCAGTAGCTAACTTAGCTGTGCATTAACGCCCGACGCTATAATAATTATAACAGTAGCTAACTTAGCTGTGCATTAACACCTGCTACTGTAATAATCATAACAGTAGCTAACTTAGCTGTGCATTAACACCCAATACTGTAACAATTACAACAGTAAACTTAGTTGTGCACTAATGCCCACTACTGTAATAACTATAACAGTGGCTAAGGCTAACTTAGCTGCGCATTAACACCTGCTGCTGTAATAATTATAACAGTAGCTAACTTAGCTGTGCATTAATGTCTGATGCTGTAATAATTATAACAGTAGCTAACTTAACTGTGCATTAACGCCCAACGTTGTAATACTTATTACAGTAGCTAACTTAGCTGTGCATTAACACCCAATACTTTAACAATTACAACAGTAAACTTAGTTGTGCATTAATGCCCACTACTGTAATAACTATAACAGTGGCTAAGGCTACCTTAGCTGCGCATTAACACCTGCTGCTGTAATAATTATAACAGTAGCTAACTTAGCTGTGCATTAATGTCTGACGCTGTAATAATTATAACAGTAGCTAACTTAGCTGTGCATTAACTCCCAATGCTGTAACAATTATTAGTAAAGTTAGCTGTGCATTAACGCCCGCCACTGTAATAATTATAACAGTAGCTAACTTAGCTGTGCATTAATGTCTGACGCTGTAATAATTATAACAGTAGCTAACTTAGCATTAACACCTAATACTGTAACAATTATTAAAGTCAGCTGTGCATTAACACCTGCCACTGTAATCATTAATATGGAAATAATTATCTGACAATAATCTTTTGACAAACGTATGTACCATATGTGTGAAGTATTTATTGCAACCGCGGTTACATTAGGTGTGCATTAGGAAAATAAATTAATGACAATAACATTTATTGCTTGTTAGCTGTGCATTAGCGCCCGCTACTGTAATAATTATTACAATAGTGACTGCTGTTATGGTAGCCGTTGCAGCAATGCAACATTGCAAACTGTTAGCATCATTGATGCAAAGCATTAACGGTTCACACATGACCACCTTTGCAAACGCTGACACCAAACCGCCTAACTGTGGTTACTAATTGTTGTTAAAAGCGGTAGTGGTAACGTAGCAATTTTCGGTAATTCCCAGAAAACTTTGATCACTGCTAGTTTTTAAATGGACCAAAATGGACTCCAAAGGATCTGAAATCAACTCTAGAACTTTTATTTGCTGAAATAATGAGGATAAAGCAGCTCAACACTCAGCTGTCCTTTAAAAACAAAACTATTCATTCCTGCACAGTTCACCTGATCTGTATGGGGTTAAAATTGTCTCATTAATATTTGTAAATGCACACAGGGTGATCTACAAATAATCATATCCACAAAATGCAAATTTCATATTTGTAACTTGTAAATTGACCTTTGCAAATAATGTATTTGCAAATATAAAACTTATTTGTAAAAAAAAAAAAAAAATTATATTTGTAAAACTGGAAATTGTATTTGTGAATTGAGTTTCAGCATTTGTGGATCACCAATTACACGTATTCATCCCTTTCCTCTGATGTAATTTTGAGACATACTTTTTGCGAAATCCACACAGATCCACAAACAAATGCCTACTGATTCGCAAGTACACACTCACGCACACTGGATATCCACTAGATGCAGTGTGGTTCCATTCATTACACAGCCGTCTATTTAGATCTCTCAGCCATTTGACTCATTTGACTTCTGATATGAGCTGGACGGACATGGACATCGACTCGCTTGATTATGTTCCTTCAAGAAGGAACATAATCAAGCGTGTCGAGTCTTATCTTAAGTTAGGACAACAAAAGTTGTTTGTACTTACATTAGATGATGGTGACTGCTCTCCTTGTCTGTCCATGTCCGTCCAGCTCATATCAGAAGTCAAAATGAGTCAAATGGCTGAGAGATCTAAATAGACGGCTGTGTAATGAATGGAACCACACTGCCAAATAGTGGAAATCCAGTGTGCGTGAGTGTGTATTTGCGAATCAAGTAGGCATTTGTTTGTGGATCTGTGTGGATTTCGCGAAAAGAATGTCTCAAAATTACATCAGAGGAAAGCGATGAATGCATGTAACTGGTGATCCACAAATGCTGAAACTCAATTCACAAATACAATTTCCAGTTTTACAAATGTAATTTTTTTTTTTTTTTTTTTTTTTTTTTTTTTACAAATTAAGTTTTATATTTGCAAATACAACATTATTTGCAAAGACCAATTTACAAGTTACAAATATGAAATTTGCATTTGTGGATATCTGAACACATTTGCAAATCAATGATTATTTATAGATCACCCTGTGTGCATTTACAAATATTAATGAGACCATTTTAACCCCATAGATCTGGGCATAATTTTCCTCAACTGACCCTTTGAGCTCGTTAATGTGCTTTTTCCACCACTATGCTGTGACCAACTAAAATGTGTGAATTTAACTTTGTGAATATGACAAACGGCAGGCAGTCAGAGCTCAGCACCGACTTCATGCCTTCAGGTTTTAAAGTTTTATCTTTTTGTTTTAAAGTTTTCTTCCTGAAATTGCTCATTTTCATCCTTGCTTGCTGCAGTGGATTGAACAACAGTGCCACCTAGTGTTAAGATGATGTAGTGACGCTCTGTCTTTGCATGCACACACCCCACCAGAGAAATCAAACCCTGATTTCTGTCAACTGATGACGTCGGTACTGTTTCTGATTTTATGATTAATATTTGTCACCGTGCTGCAAACTTAACACACATTCTTATGTTTGCCAAGGTGGGGTTTTTTTTTATAATCTAGCCTAGAATATGATCCAGACAAAATCTTTATTTAAACCATTACTTTTATACTGTGCCACTGTAAATACTGTAAGAAGAATTTAATATTCATCAGAATTTGCACCTTTCTATTTGCAGAGTTTTTGCTTTACAATTGGATTTAAACAGATGGGCACCTTCATCCTTATTGAGTGACAACATGTGATCCTGTTTCCACCCGACTGTGATGTGTACAGATGTTTATATTCTATTAAAGATATTTTGTGGAATTACACTTTGTTTGACAGTTGTCTGTTCTACACCAGTTTAAAGACTTTTACTGAATCATTTATGAAGTTCTAAATTTCAGCCAGACTGAAACTAAAATACTAAAACAAACCCAAAACCTCAAGATAAGAGTTTTATCGTTCCATAAAACTAATGCTCATGATCACATGACCTCATTGAAATCTTAAAACATATTGTTTCCAAACAAGCCAGAAATGTAAAAAGCACTGAGAGTATTATGGACCCCCCCAGTGTGAAATACGGGTGATCTCCCGACGCCGGTTGATTACGGTGACTTTAAGGTTATTGTCAAGGTTACAGAGAGATATTCAAGAAATTGTCATGACCACCTTTGATAGCAAGATATGTCAAGAACCAGCTGACCAATTTCATATTTAGCATAAGTATTTGGGTGATCCCCTGACACTTTGTATTCCTAATTTGTGGGGACCGGGGGTCACCTCCTGATGACTCTTGAGGCTAAAATAAATAATAAGGGAAATAAGGCGGTGTAGTCAAAGCACATGACAAAGTGTTCCAAACATACAAAATAATGTCCTGTCTGCATCACATCACAATGTTTACTGTCTGATATGTTGTCTTGTAATTTAAGGTCAGTATCTGCTCGTTTGGTTGATTTTTGCCAGTTTTGGCTGGACCAATTTTATTCACTTTATACATGCTTCCCTTAGGCAGTATTATTAGACGGCATTGCTTAAATTTTCATTGTTACGCAGATGATACCCAGCTTTATCTATCCATGAAGCCAGAGGACACACACCAATTAGCTAAACTGCAGGATTGTCTTACAGACATAAAGACATGGATGACCTCTAATTTCCTGCTTTTAAACTCAGATAAAACTGAAGTTATTGTACTTGGCCCCACAAATCTTAGAAAAATGGTGTCTAACCAGATCCTTACTCTGGATGGCATTACCCTGACCTCTAGTAATACTGTGAGAAATCTTGGAGTCATTTTTGATCAGGATATGTCATTCAATGCGCATATTAAACAAATATGTAGGACTGCTTTTTTGCATTGCGCAATATCTCTAAAATTAGAAAGGTCTTGTCTCAGAGTGATGCTGAAAAACTAATTCATGCATTTTATTTCCTCTAGGCTGGACTATTGTAATTCATTATTATCAGGTTGTCCTAAAAGTTCCCTGAAAAGCCTTCAGTTAATTCAAAATGCTGCAGCTAGAGTGCTGACGGGGACTAGAAGGAGAGAGCATATCTCACCCATATTGGCCTCTCTTCATTGGATTCCTGTTAATTCTAGAATAGAATTTAAAATTCTTCTTCTTACTTATAAGGTTTTGAATAATCAGGTCCCATCTTATCTTAGGGACCTCATAGTACCATATCACCCCAATAGAGCGCTTTGCTCTCAGACTGCAGGCTTACTTGTAGTTCCTAGGGTTTGTAAGAGTAGAATGGGAGGCAGAGCCTTCAGCTTTCAGGCTCCTCTCCTCTGGAACCAGCTCCCAATTCGGATCAGGGAGGACAGACACCCTCTCTACTTTTAAGATTAGGCTTAAAACTTTCCTTTTTGCTAAGCTTATAGTTAGGGCTAGATCAGGTGACCCTGAACCATCCCTTAGTTATGCTGCTATAGACTTAGACTGCTGGGGGGTTCCCATGATGCACTGAGTGTTTCTTTCTCTTTTTGCTCTGTATGCACCACTCTGCATTTAATCATTAGTGATTGATCTCTGCTCCCCTCCACAGCATGTTTTTTTCCTGGTTCTCTCCCTCAGCCCCAACCAGTCCCAGCAGAAGACTGCCCCTCCCTGAGCCTGGTTCTGCTGGAGGTTTCTTCCTGTTAAAAGGGAGTTTTTCCTTCCCACTGTCGCCAAGTGCTTGCTCACAGGGGGTCGTTTTGACCGTTGGGGTTTTTTCCGTAATTATTGTATGGCTTTGCCTTACAATATAAAGCGCCTTGGGGCAACTGTTTGTTGTGATTTGGCGCTATATAAATAAATTGATTTGATTTGATTGATTTACCATAGTAACACAGCAGTTGCTGGCAAAGCTTTCCATTAGAGCCTACAGAAATGTTTTATTAATGTCAATTTACACTGCTGCTAACGCAGACCAGTGGAATACAGTGTGCACCATGCCTGTTATTATTATTAAACTAGTGCGTTGTCCGTGGGGATCCATGTGCCCTCGATTAGGTCGCATTTATAAAATAGGTAGCTGACATTTTTCAAGGGTGGTAATAAATTATGCAAATTTTCTATAATACTGAATTAACTGAAAGTGCAGGAAATTAAAATGGGAAAGTTTTGTGAATAACTATTTATTATTTGGCACATTTAGTTGATGTCATGTTTTACAACTGGCATGGTTGAGATATTTCCTTTGGTCGGAGCTTGTCTGGTTACCAGGGACTGATTCATGGTGATATCAACATCCATTGTTCACTGTTATTACATAATATTGCTAATTTCTCCAAAAATATTAGTCCGATCAACTTTCTGTTTTTGCGGCATTCATATTGGACTAAAAATACATAAACATACCAAAACAGCCACGGTCAGGTCTTCCCAGTTTCTCCATGATTGAAGCTACACACACACACACAGTAGAGGTGGGCAGATCGATCCTAATATCAATAATATCGATACTAACGCTGGTATTGATATTGAACGATCTGCGTGTAAAAAGATCGATACTCAAGCTTTTTTTCTCTCCCACACACACTGACTGCTGCGCACGCAGATTCATCAAAGACTGCTCTCTGTCTGTAAAAGCAGCACTACGCTGTGTCACACAACACGGAGCAGTGCACCCTTGTATTGTGGTTTGTCAGCCCTCTACCTCAGGAGATTTTGTTTTAAGTTGTGTTGAGTGATATTTTTTTAAACAAAAATGTTGTTTGTGATAATAAAGTATTTTGTTGTCACGTACAATGGCGAAATTCTATTCTTTTGGATAGAATTTCTTTTGGATCCTTTGGATCTATGAAGCTTAAATATGAAAAAGTATCTGTATCGATATCGGTGATACTGGGCCTGTATTTACTTGGCATTGGATCAATACCAAAATTCCCAGTATCACCACCTCTAATACACAAAGGTCACCGCTTTTAATATTAAAATGATTTACCGCCCCCTGCTGGAATGGTGTGTGAGTCCACAATGTAATTATCAACGTCCATTGTTCACTGCTATTACATAATGTCCCTAATTGCTCCAAAAAATAGTCCGATCAACTTTACGTTTTGGCGGCATTCATCCTTAACCCAAAAGACATAAACAAATCGCCAAACGTCTCCAGTTTCTCCGTGATCGAAGTTACACACACACGCAAGTACACAAAGGCCACTTGGCTATTATATGAGATTATTATTATCATTTTTGTACATCAGTATGTTTTAACTTTCAAATGTAATATTTTTTGTTTTTAATCACTGTTTAATATGTAAAGCAATGTTTGATATTGGAAGTGCTTTATAATCTGAGCTGAGACATTTTATTCTATAAATAAATATTTGTTATTGTTATGAGAAGTATAACTAATAACTCTCAGGTCGCTACACAAATCGTGCAATTAAAGATTTTAAATTTCAACCGTCATACTACTGTTAATCACCACCAGGTGGCGGTAGAATGTAACAGGTGAGGTTCAGGTATTTGGCAACGCTGGAGGAAAGTTGTCAAACTTGATGTTTTACACATGATTTTCATTATTATTATTATTATCATTATTATTATTATTACAGTATATTTGCAGAACACTGTGTCAGTGTGCAGCATTGAGCATACAGTGAGACAACATAAATATTACCTTCTGCAGAGGTTGAAGGCAACAGGTCAGTGTGTGTGTGTGTGTGTGTGTGTGTGTGTGTGTGTGTTGCTGTGATTAACTGTGAGCTGCTGTTTTTCCACTTGTGATGACACACACTCAGTCAGGGACGAGTCAGACTGATGGACGGGAGCAGAGAAGCTGAAGGACGATGATGTGGACAGTTTTAGGTGAAAGCAGTGATTGCACCATGAAGTCCTGCAGAAGAGTGCACCAGGCTGCACATGTTCCCCTGAGGAGGAAAAAACAAACAAACAGATAAATCCTGCAATCTGTGGCCATGAACATGCTGTTCAATAATTTGGCATTAATGCAGATTATAGCAGGACCAGCCCCTTAAAGCAGCTTACAGACGTGTGTCCGTCACCTAGTTGCTCCCTTGTCTGACTGCAGAGCGCCTCGTGGTTCACTGTTATCGCCACGGGTCAGACTGCTCAGAGATGTGGAGATTATCACAGCAGATGGTGGTGTGATGTGCAGCTCTGCTCTCTTTACCTCCACCAAGGAAGATGTTCTCCACGTCTTTCGTTTGTCAGCAAAATATCTAAAAAACACATGAAATGATTTCAGTGGTGTCAAGGTGAACCTCCAGAGGTGTCAAGTAACGAAGTACAAATACTTCGTTACTGTACTTAAGTACACTTTTCAGGTATCTATACTTTACTCCTTTACTTATTTTTCTGCCTACTTCTGACTTCTACATTTCACACAAGTATCTGTACTTTCTATTCCTTACATTTTTAAAACAGCCTCGTTACTCTTGCTTCAGTTTAATGTTTATATATATATATATATATATATATATATATATATATATATATATATATATTTCACGTCATGTGTGCCTGTAATCAACTTTTCTGCAGCGCGGCTTTGCTTTGAACCGTGAACCAATCGAAGCAGTGGTTCGCAGATTGAAGCAATGCTTCGACCTATTGCTTCGTTTATTCTTTCTTTCTTTCGCTTAATTTTCCCCTGCTAAAACCCTAAAGAGCATACTTCTGTGAGTATTATTTACCTTTTCTATGTTAAACCGACCTGTTATGGTCTTCTGAAACAGTTGATAGATGTATTTTATAACTTAAAAACGGGAGCCACGCTAACGCGTTAGCATGTCTATGGCATTTTCAATGTTAAAAGTTAGCATTTAGCAATTGCAGCTCTCATCACGTTCGGGTGCATTTGTTTTCAAATTGTAATATTTCTTAAATTTATTTTTGTTTATATATTAATAATCTGATGATTATTATATACAATTCTAGAGAAAGAGGCAAAAAGAACCTGAATAGAAACAACAGAAAATATAAAAGCAACTAACAATGAACATACATAAATACATACATAAACAAGTGTTTCCTGTGAACACCTAGTGATTCTTACACCTCCACTTCATCCCTGTCTTATTTAATGACAGTTTGTTTCGGTCAAACCATATTTTCAATGTGTTAATTTCTTCAGTGATTTCCTCAAGAACTATCTGCCAAACTAGAAAACTGCTGCATCCTAGTAAGAGCAGAATACTACTGGAATGAATAGGAAAGTTGGTTTTTTTTTTTTTGTTTTGTTTTTTTTTTTTTTTTTCCTTCAGTAAATGGATGCTGCACTCACTGCAGTTTATTGTCTGGAATAGTCCCAGATTGTATTTCAGAGCTTCTAGAATTGAAACATTTTCGTGCAGGTGGTGTTGGGGGGTAATTTTGGGTTTTGGGTCTTGGGCCACATGTAGAACGAATCAGTTTTTAAATTAAGCTTTCAATTCATATAGTGGCATCTACCTTTTTTCTTTTTTAAAGGTTACTTTATACCTTTATATTTTAAGTAGGTTTTGGAGCACATACTTTTTCACTTTTACTTGAGTAAAGAGGTCAAGTTGATACTTCAACTTTTACCAGAGTGTTTTTAAACTGCAGTATCTATACTTCTACTTAAGTAACAAATGTGTGTACTTTTGACACCACTGTGAACCTCAGGGTAAGGAAGAGCTGATTAAGTTTTAGTCCAGATACAGATCCAGATCAAAGGCAAGTCAGATACAAGCAATATAAAGTAAACTGGAGCATCACACTCGTAGAGCGCAAACCTTCACCAAGTTTACAATTCCACAAATTTTTACCTTGTAAAAAATGTTCACGGTTGAAGTCCTGTTAGAAGTGGCTTTTCATAAGATAAATTAGATGTGATCAAATGTCAGGTGTATCATGGACTGAGTTCATGCACTTGAATCAAAGTTTTTTTGTGTGGAATAATCAGGGTTTTTTTTTTTTCTAACTTTTTTTGGTTTCTGAATTCTTTTTCAGATCAATTTCACAGAACATTGGTTCTCTCAGCTATGCACAATTTGTCATTGCTTTTTGGCACCTGGTTTCTGACTGATTTTGGTGCTGTAGGTAAATCCACAACAGAAAAATCAGAGTGATTGAGGCACTTTTGATTGAGATATAATGCAAAATGTACACCAACACTACTCCATTGTTCTCCTGGGGGATTTCAACGCCAAAATGTGCAGTGACAGTGAGACTGGAGGGGGGTGATCGGAAAGCACGGCCTCCCTGATCTGAACCCGAGTGGTGTTCATTTGTTGGACGTCTGTGCTAGTCACAGTTTGTCCATCACAAACACCATGTTCGAGCACAAGGGTGTCCATAAGTGCATGTGGCACCAGGACACCCTGAGCCAGAGGTCGATGATCGACTCTGTAGTCGTATCATCTGACCTTCGGCCACAAGCTTCTCCCAGATCCCGGGGGAGGCTGGAGACATGGAGTCCGAGTGGACCGTGTTCTCCACCTCCATTGTTGATACGGCCGCTCGTAGCTGTGGCCACAAGGTCTCTGGTGCCTGTTGCGGCGGCAATCCCCGAACCCGGTGGTGGACACCGGAAGTAAGGGATGCCGTCAAGCTGAAGAAGGAGTCCTACTTGTCTTTGTTGGTAGGTGGGACCCCGGAGGCAGCTGACAGGTACCGGCAGGCCAAGCGTGCCGCAGCCGTGCGGTCGCAGAGGCAAAAACTCGGGTCTGGGAAGAGTTTGGGGAGGCCATGGAGAAGGACTATCGGTCGGCCTCGAAGAAATTCTGGCAAATCGTCTGACGTCTCGGGAGGCAGAAGCCACTCTCCACCAGCACTGTCTATGGTGCGGGTGGGGAGCTGTTGACCAAGACTGGGGATGTTGTCGGTTGGTGGAAGGAATACTTCGAGGATCTCCTCAATCCCATCGTCACGTCTTCCGAAGAGGAAGCAGAGATTGAGGACTCAGAGGCAGACTCATCCATTACCCAGGCTGAAGTCACCGAGGTGGTTAGAAAGCTTCTCGGTGGCAAGGCTCCTGGGGTCGATGAAATCCGTCCTGAGTACTTTAAGTCTCTGGATGTTGTGGGACTGTCTTGGCTGACACGCCTGTGCAACATCGCGTGGTAGTCGGGGACAGTGCCTCTGGATTGGCAGACCGGGGTGGTGGTCCCTCTGTTTAAGAAGGGGGACCGGAGGGTGTGTTCCAACTACAGGGGATCACACTCCTCAGCGTCCCCGGTAAGGTGTATTCCAGAGTACTGGAGAGGAGAATTCGACTGATAGTTGAACCTCGGATTCAGGAGGAGCAGTGTGGTTTTCGTCCTGGCCGCAGCACACTGGACCAGCTCTACACGCTCCATCGAGTACTCGAGGGTTCATGGGAGTTCGCCCAACCAGTCCACATGTACTTTGTGGATCTGGAGAAGGCGTTCGACCGTGTCCCTCGGGGCACCCTGTGGGGGGTGCTCCGGGAGTACGGGTCCGGGGTCCTTTGCTAAGGGCTATCTGGTCCCTGTACGACCACAGCAGGAGCTTGGTTCGCATTGCCGGTAGTAAGTCAAACCTGTTTCCAGTGCACGTTGGCCTCCGCCAGGGCTGCCCTTTGTCACTGGTTCTGTTCATTATTTTTATGGACAGAATTTCTAGGCGCAGCCAGGGTGTAGAGGGGGTCTGGTTTGGGAACCACAGAATCTCGTCTCTGCTGTTTGCGGACGATGTGGTTCTGTTGGCTTTGTCAAATCAGGACCTTCAGCGTGCACTGGGGCGGATTGCAGCCGAGTGTGAAGCGTCCGGGATGAAAATCAGCACCTCCAAATCCGAGGCCATGGTTCTCGATCAGAAAAAGGTGCTTTGCCCTCTTCAGGTCGGTGGAGTGTCCTTGCCTCAAGTGGAGGAGTTTAAGTATCTCGGGGTCTTGTTCACAAGTGAGGGACGGATGGAGCGTGAGATCGATAGACAGATTGGTGCAGCATCACTCTGCAGTGATGCGGTCGCTGTATCGGACCGTCGTGGTGAAGAGTAGGGGGGAAAGCTCTCGATTTACCGATCGATCTACGTTCCGATCCTCATCTATGGTCATGAGATTTGGCTCGTGACCGAAAGAACGAGATCGCGAGTACAAGCGGCCGAGATAAGGTTCCTACGCAGGGTGGCTGGGCGCTCCCTTAGAGATAGGGTGAGGAGCTCGGTCACTTGGGAGGAGCTCGAGTCAGGCCGCTGCTCCTCCATGTCGAAAGGAGCCAGTTGAGGTGGCTCGGGTATCTTTTCCGGATGCCCCCTGGACGCCTCGCTGGCGAGGTGTTCCGGGCACGTCCCATAGAAGGAGGCCCCGGGGAAGACCCAGGATATGCTGGAGGGACTACGTCTCTTGGCTGGCTTGGGAACGCCTTGGGGTTCCCCCGGAGGAGCTGGGGGAGGTGTGTGAGGATTGGGAGGTCTGGGTGGCTTTGCTTGAGCTGCTGCCCCCGCGACCCGACTCTGGATAAAGCGGAAGAAAGTGGATGGATGAATGGATGGATGTACATCAAATGGGCTTTTCAACCTTAAATTCAAATGTACACAAAATCCACAATCCGGATCAGATCTGTATCAAACTTTGTCAGGTGATAGTGACTGCCAGGCTGCACCTCATTTTCAAATATGAGAGTGATTTGGGCACATTTGATTAAGATATAATGTAAAATATACATTAAATGGGGTTTTGAATGTTAAATTTAAATGGCCACAAACTCTGTAATCCTGATCGGATCTGGATCAAACTTTGTCAGGTGATAGTGAGTGCCAGACTGCACCTCACTTTCAAATATGACAGTGAGTGGGGCACATTTGATTAAGATATAATGTAAAATATACATTAAATGTGGTTTTGAATGTTAGATTTAAATGGCCACAAACTCTATAATCTGGATTGGATCTGGATCAAACTTTGTCAGGTGATAGTGAGTGACATACTGCACCTCACTTTCAAATATGATAGTGATTGGGACACGTTTGATTAAGATATAATATAAAATATACAGTAAATTTGGTTTTGAATGTTAAATTTAAATGGTTACAAACTCTATAATCCGGATCAGATCTGGATCAAACTTTGTCAGGTGATAGTGAGTGGCAGTCTGCACCTCACTTTCAAATATGAGAGTGATTGAGGCACATTTGATTAAGATATAATGTAAAATATACATTAAATGTGGTTTTGAATGTTAGATTTAAATGGCCACAAACTCTATAATCTGGATTGGATCTGGATCAAACTTTGTCAGGTGATAGTGAGTGACATACTGCACCTCACTTTCAAATATGATAGTGATTGGGACACGTTTGATTAAGATATAATATAAAATATACAGTAAATTTGGTTTTGAATGTTAAATTTAAATGGTTACAAACTCTATAATCCGGATCAGATCTGGATCAAACTTTGTCAGGTGATAGTGAGTGGCAGTCTGCACCTCACTTTCAAATATGAGAGTGATTGAGGCACATTTGATTAAGATATAATGTAAAATATACATTAAATGTGGTTTTGAATGTTAAATTTAAATGGCCACAAACTCTATAATCTGGATCACATCCAGATCAAACTTTGTCAGGTGATAAATGATACCATCCTACATAAGACCCTCAACTATGAAAGATTTTTTAGACAGTTATGAATTTTTAAAAATTTGTTCAATTATAAAAATAGGGATTTTTACAGTTTTCCAAGATTTGTACTGACTTTGACCTTTGACCTTGAAATTTGAATCACTTCTTGTCTGTCAGGATATGAATCTTCAGTAAAAATGTAATAATCTGGATCCAGGACATACCATCATGAAGTTTTCATGTTCTTCACTGTTGCACTGACATGCCAGTGAATTTGATACTGAGCTAAGAACGAAGAAAAATCTTACTGCACATTTTCAGGTGAATTTCTGTGCTGCCTGGGGAAAAAAATATAACAATCTAACTGTGTTTTTGAGTTTTTCGTCAGACAGACTAATTTTGAGGATTACAGTAAAGTTAATCTCATTCTGTGTTATGGCCTTTTTTTTGACTCCTTGCACTCGGCATTTTTCTTCTCTCCCTCCCTCCCTCCCTCCCTATCTTTCCTGCTTCTGTGGCGTGTTGTCTGTGAGGCTGCCAGCTTTGCTCTTCTGGAAAACGGCAAAAAATGGATCTGTTAAAGTGGTCTCTGAACGCAGTTGACACTATTTTTTCTACAAGACACTCGGGGGCGGAGGACCCGACCTGTCCTGCCGGGACGCATGTGATGGGCTACATGATGGGCAGTTGGAGGAAATGGCAGGTCATGTGCCTTTACATGCTGTCTGTGGAGGACGTCGAAGATGTGTATATATTTGGCTCGGTGGTGACCGGCTTTCTGCTGTGTGGAGTGGGCATAGTGCTGGTTTACCGGCAAATTAAGAAGGTGGAAGCGGCAATAATTGGCCCGTCCAGGCTGCCCCACATGATTGATTCGATTGGAAGGGCAGTGTCAGCTCAGTCGGCGGGTGTTAACCGCACGTTGGAAACCATCTCTGGGAGGATGGCTGCACTGGAAAACTGCTTTGATCGTCAGTAATGACCACATCTCCTCTCCTATATTCAGATGTATTGAAAGCCACTCTGTTTCAGACTGTGGAATCTTTCAGGCGTCTGCTAATCTGGATATTCATTCGGCTTCCCAAAACACAGCTGCACTTCAAGGCCACTGTGATAAAAACCTCCTGAAGAAGAACAACACTTAAGCCTCACACCCTGGTCTCCCCCCACCCTTACCTTCTCCAGCTCTGACGTTGACTGTGGACAGTGGACTGTTCAGGGCTGGGCCCCTTTTCCCTCCAGGATGGACAAACAAGGCCGTTGACGGCGCCTAAAGGCTGCCTCTGGAGTGTTCTGTCTGATTTCCTTCCCACTGTCGCCAAGTGCTTGCTCACAGGGGGTCGTTTTGACCGTTGGGGTTTTTACGTAATTATTGTATGGCCTTGCCTTACAATATAAAGCGCCTTGGGGCAACTGTTTGTTGTGATTTGGCGCTATATAAATAAAATTGATTGAAATTGATTGATTGATAACTGATAACTGGACTTTTAAAATCTCGGTCGTCGTCTCATCGTCTCGTTGTCTCTCGTCTATGTGTGATCATTGGGTTTTTTTTTGTGCTGATGGGTATTAGGCCATAGGATGCCATAGGTATTAAAGGCACTGCGCTGCGGTGGTTTGAATCATATTTATCTAATAGATTACAATTTGTTCATGTAAATGGGGAATCTCTTTCACAGACTAAGGTTAATTATGGAGTTCCACAAGGTTCTGTGCTAGGACCAATTTTATTCACTTTATACATGCTTCCCTTAGGCAGTATTATTAGACAGCATTGCTTAAATTTTCATTGTTACGCAGATGATACCCAGCTTTATCTATCCATGAAGCCAGAGGACACACACCAATTAGCTAAACTGCAGGATTGTCTTACAGACATAAAGACATGGATGACCTTTAATTTCCTGCTTTTAAACTCAGATAAAACTGAAGTTATTGTACTTGGCCCCACAAATCTTAGAAACATAGTGTCTAACCAGATCCTTACTCTGGATGGCATTACCCTGACCTGTAGTAATACTGTGAGAAATCTTGGAGTCATTTTTGATCAGGATATGTCATTCAAAGCGCATATTAAACAAATATGTAGGACTGCTTTTTTGCATTTACGCAATATCTCTAAAATTAGAAAGGTCTTGTCTCAGAGTGATGCTGAAAAACTAATTCATGCATTTATTTCCTCTAGGCTGGACTATTGTAATTCATTATTATCAGGTTGTCCTAAAAGTTCCCTGAAAAGCCTTCAGTTAATTCAAAATGCTGCAGCTAGAGTACTAACGGGGACTAGAAGGAGAGAGCATATCTCACCCATATTGGCCTCTCTTCATTGGCTTCCTGTTAATTCTAGAATAGAATTTAAAATTCTTCTTCTTACTTATAAGGTTTTGAATAATCAGGTCCCATCTTATCTTAGGGACCTCATAGTACCATATCACCCCAATAGAGCGCTTCACTCTCAGACTGCAGGCTTACTTGTAGTTCCTAGGGTTTGTAAGAGTAGAATGGGAGGCAGAGCCTTCAGCTTTCAGGCTCCTCTCCTGTGGAACCAGCTCCCAATTCGGATCAGGGAGACAGACCCCCCTCTCTACTTTTAAGATTAGGCTTAAAACTTTCCTTTTTGCTAAAGCTTATAGTTAGGGCTGGATCAGGTGACCCTGAACCATCCCTTAGTTATGCTGCTATAGACTTAGACTGCTGGGGGGTTCCCATGATGCACTGAGTGTTTCTTTCTTTCTTTCTCTTTTTGCTCTGTATGCACCACTCTGCATTTAATCATTAGTGATTGATCTCTGCTCCCCTCCACAGCATGTCTTTTTCCTGGTTCTCTCACTCAGCCCCAACCAGTCCCAGCAGAAGACTGCCCCTCCCTGAGCCTGGTTCTGCTGGAGGTTTCTTCCTGTTAAAAGGGAGTTTTTCCTTCCCACTGTCGCCAAGTGCTTGCTCACAGGGGGTCGTTTTGACCGTTGGGGTTTTTCCGTAATTATTGTATGGCCTTGCCTTACAATATAAAGCACCTTGGGGCAACTGTTTGTTGTGATTTGGCGCTATATAAATAAAATTGATTGATTGATTGATTGATGGGTTTTTTTTTCCTGCATTGCTGCTGTGTGGTTTAACGCAGCAGCTATGAAGGTTTTTCTCTCCCTAGTTTTACCTTGTGTGTGCTTTTTATATGTGTTCATGTACCGGGCCGGCTTATGTGTGTTGTGTGTTATGTGTGTGTCGTCTGTTGTCATGAGGCCAGTCATGGTTTGCTCAGCCCTGCTGTTGACCTAGGCAGGGATGTACATCTGGAGTTGGTCCCCGGGCGCCTAAAGGTGACCTCTGCTCCTAACTGGCAATTAGGATGGGTTAAATGCAGTAGACTTTCATTGTGCAGGGAACATGTTCCTATGTGCATATGACAATAAAATTCTTTTGAATCCTTGAATCCTTGAACATGACCTTTGATTCTGTGTGACCTGTGAAAGGTCAGACTCAAGCTCAAGCTCGTAACTATATCAAAGGGTTTGGAGACTATATGAATTAAACACGATGGAACAGTTTTGTGATCATCAAGAATAAAAGTTTTTATTTTTGACAGAATTGTTTAAATGTCATTGCGACAAACTGGCGTCCTGTCCAGGGTTTGTCCCGCCTCACGCCCCATGACTGCTGGGATTGACAGAAAAAACATGCATTAGCCTGCCTGTCTTCTGTGGGTTACAATATGACCACAGTCCAGTTGCACACACACCTGCCTACAAAAGCACATGCACACGCACAAATATTTTAAACTTTTTACAATAAAAAATGTATTATCAGAATGTAATATTAACATTATGAACCCCATGGCCTTTAGTTTCAGACAAAGCAGGAGGTGCTGGTCCAGGTTCTGGTCCCTCATCTTGTCAAATCAAATCAAATTTATTAATTTATATAGCGCCAGTTCACAATGAGATCGCCTCAAGGTGCTTCACACGGCATAATAAAAACAGAGAAAATCAAATTAAAAATTTAAAAAGGCAATAAAAAGACAAAACCATAAAAGAACACAAGCAACAAGGATGTTAGTGAAGGTGAGCTTATGGAGCCACTTTACAAGCAAATGATTTAACTAAAATGTAATGAAATTTTAGTAACCTTTACATCATTTTTTCCTGTTTTGTCTATTTGCTTTTTAGGATTACCTAATAAATGGTGTGTCTTTTTCCCAGAAACCGAGGGACAGACAGAAGATGAGTATACAAACTATACAATATTACAGAGAATTACAAATTATACACAAAAGGAATAGGGCTATTATGGTATGAATGTAGATCAAATCAAATCAAATCAATTTTATTTATATAGCGCCAAATCACAACAAACAATTGCCCCAAGGTGCTTTATATTGTAAGGCAAGGCCATACAGTAATTACGGAAAAACCCCAAAGGTCAAAACGACCCCCTGTGAGCAAGCACTTGGCGACAGTGGGAAGGAAAAACTCCCTTTTAACAGGAAGAAACGTCCAGCAGAACCAGGCTCAGGGAGGGGCAGTCTTCTGCTGGGACTGGTTGGGGCTGAGGGAGAGAACCAGGAAAAAGACATGCTGTGGAGGGGAGCAGAGATCAATCACTAATGATTAAATGCAGAGTGGTGCATACAGAGCAAAAAGAGAAAGAAACACTCAGTGCATCATGGGAACCCCTAAGATAAGATGGGACCTGATTATTCAAAACCTTATAAGTAAGAAGAAGAATTTTAAATTCAATTCTAAAATTAACAGGAAGCCAATGAAAAGAAGCCAATATGGGTGAAATATGCTCTCTCCTTCTAGTCCCTGTCAGTACTCTAGCTGCAGCATTGTGATTTAACTGAAGGCTTTTCAGGGAACTTTTAGGACAACCTGATAATAATGAATTACAATAGTCCAGCCTAGAGGAAATAAATGCATGAATTAGTTTTTCAGCATCACTCTGAGACGAGACCTTTCTAATTTTAGAGATATTGCGCAAATGCAAAAAAGCAGTCCTACATATTTCTTTAATATGCGCATTGAATGACATATCCTGATCAAAAATGACTCCAAGATTTCTCACAGTATTACTAGAGATCAGGGTAATGCCATCCAGAGAAGGGATCTGGTTAGACACCATGTTTCTAAGATTTGTGGGGCCAAGTACAATAACTTCAGGTTTATCTGAGTTTAAAAGCAGGAAATTAGAGGTCATCCATGTTTTTATGTCTGTAAGACAATCCTGCAGTTTAGCTAATTGGTGTGTGTCCTCTGGCTTCATGGATAGATAAAGCTGGGTATCATCTGCGTAACAATGAAAATTTAAGCAATGCTGTCTAATAATACTGCCTAAGGGAAACATGTATAAAGTGAATAAAATTGGTCCTAGCACAGAACCTTGTGGAACTCCATAATTAACCTTAGTCTGTGAAGAAGATTCCCCATTTAGATGAACAAATTGTAATCTATTAGATAAATATGATTCAAACCACCGCAGCGCAGTGCCTTTAATACCTATGGCATGCTCTAATCTCTGTAATAAAATTTTATGGTCAACAGTATAAAAAGCAGCACTGAGGTCTAACAGAACAAGCACAGAGATGAGTCCACTGTCTGAGGCCATAAGAAGATCATTTGTAACCTTCACTAATGCTGTTTCTGTACTATGATGAATTCTAAACCCTGACTGAAACTCTTCAAATAGACCATTCCTCTGCAGATGATCAGTTAGCTGTTTTACAACTACCCTTTCAAGAATGTTTGAGAGGGGCTCATATTAAATGGGGGGAGGGGGGGTGGAAGCTAGTGTGCCTTGATAGAGAGAGTGGCAACATGACAAGTCGAAAAAAATCGGTCAAGTGACTCATGGTGCCATCTCGGGTTCAAAATAGCATTCGCTGTTAATCTGTCTGCATGTAAATCCAGCTATTTTATTTATTTATTCACTGAAAATGCCAGGTTGTTGTGCATGTGGAGGCACAAATCGACACAACAAGGTCTTCAAAATGGACTTATTCCCTTCAGATCCAAACAGAAGAAAAATTTTGGAAAATAAAGTCAGCCATGTGGGATAGAAGCCGACATCATCAAAGCTTTGAGAGGTAAATTTATTGTTCATTCCCATGTACAGTAATATACAGTAAAACTCACCAAAACCGTCGGCGTATAAACCAGATCTTCGCACTCACCAGACAAAAAAGTTCCAAATTTTTTGTGTTTTCCACTTAATAAACATTGTATATAACGGATTTTGTACAACAGATTTTTCGCTCACATCGGCTAAAATGTCCCATCTGATCGCAATGTATTTCCATTAAACCCCTCGCATGTGGGACTGGAGTCATTTCTGTGATTAAAAACCCACTGTTTTTTTTTTCACACCGTGCTCAGACTCGGAGCCCAGGCTGCGCAGTGAAAGCAGCAAAGTTCCTGCTTTCACTGCACGCCATTTACATTCTGATAATACATACGGCAGAAAAAAAAATTTCGGAGGAAATTTTGATCCGGTCATTAAACAAGGTGTAGGTCCTGATTCAGGATTCCCCGTAGATGTTCGGTGCCTCCTGACTGTAACACTAATCCGTTACATACATCTCGCTCACATCGGATCAATGTCCCGTCCGATTGCAATGTATTTCCATTAAAAACCCCGAGCAGTCTGGACGTGCAGAGGTACAAATTAAAATTCAGCTCTGACACTCGCCAATTTGAGGAAAGTGGGACCGGAGTCATTTCTGTGATTAAAAGTTCGACTGTTTATTTTTTCAAACCGTGTTCCTGAAGCCTGATGTGCACCTGTTAAATCAGACACACATTTTCTGCTTTCAATCCTTCGTCTGCCATCATATTCTAATAGTTTTACAGTGCACGCTGATTACAAATGGATTAGAAAAGTGCAAATTTACAGCACAAAGTTGATAAAAGAGGAAAATGTACAGCTTACCTTTGATTTGGAGGTGATAATTGTAGAAAGAAAA
Organism: Thalassophryne amazonica; assembly: GCF_902500255.1. Taxonomy (NCBI): domain Eukaryota; kingdom Metazoa; phylum Chordata; class Actinopteri; order Batrachoidiformes; family Batrachoididae; genus Thalassophryne; species Thalassophryne amazonica. The sequence continues at coordinate 62,838,520 of NC_047121.1, forward strand.
GCTTGTTGAGGGTCAAATTAGTCCATAATAAAGCAGAATCCAGAGACGGAGAACTTTAAAATTGTCAGCTGTGAGTTACAGCTGTGTAACTGCATAAATCATGCTTTAAATTCATTAAATAAATAAGCATAAATTGTAAATTTATGTAAATTTGATAACTATTTTTATTTTTATTTTGAAAGCACCTGTACCTGGATGTGTTGCTGAATGATTTAAAAATGTGCATGAATTAAATACATCCTCCTGACATTTGATCACATCTAATTCAGCTTATGAAAAGTCACTTCTAACAGGACTTTGACAGGAAAAGTCATCTGGCTCAGATACACTGAAGATGGAACAGATCCGGCTTGAACCAGAACTGGGCCTGAGGAGGATTTTTCTTTCTTTCTTTACAACAATTTGACCTAAATGTTGAAGCCCGTCTGTCTCTGTGCCGCGCCTGGAGCAGGACAATAAAACACGGATCATCCACTAAAGGAGGCAGATTTGGCCCAAAGGCTCCTGCTCCTGCTGCAGGGGGGTCGGACGGGTCAGAACCGGCAGGCAGTGAGGTCATGTGATGTCTGAAGGTGTGGATTCTGGATTTAGAACCTATGCATCTTTTCGGCGTCAGTGGGCGCTGCTGCATGTGCATCTCTGTCCTCTTCTCATCACTCACACATCCTCCCTCTTTACACTCTCTTAATTCCTTCATCCCTCCCCCTTTTCAAACTTGATCTGCACTCTCTCCTGCACAGCACCTCCCTCTCTCTCTCTCTCTCTCCCTCTCTTTCTCTCGTGCAGACAGAGGGAAGACAGATGAACAACATGCATACATGTGAGGACCTCCTGCACTGCCGGGACACGGCAGGGCTGCTGAGGGAAGAAGAGGAAGACTAGAGGAATACTGTAGCATCTTTTCTCTGCTTCTCTGCTTTCATCCCCCCATCTCACTCACTGCCACTTAAACCATGAACCTGCCTGCTGCTTGTTGCTAAGGGGGAGCCGGTGGTGCGAGCAGAGTGGACCCGGCGCGCCTGTGTTTCTAAGGTAATGCGCGCTCCTGTCAGGTGGCACGGACGTGGTGTACACGGCTGCGGAAAATCAACGAGGACTCGCAAGTGCGTCTTGTGCACGTTTGCATGTGAATTGATGCAGGTTGTTCCTGCTGGCAGGGTCTTTCTTTTATCCCGGTGCTTTGTCTCTCCGTGTGCAAAGTCCATTTCGCCCTCATAAATTTGTGCCTCTGGGAGATGCATGCACGTGCACGCTCCTGCCCCATTCACCTTTCAATTAAAAGCCCAGAATGGGCCTTCTGTGGGTACCGATTTGCACACTTGTCAATGAGAGGAAGTTGTCCTGCAGAATTACAGCGACGCACACGACTGTTGTGAGATCCATCCCGCCTGCCGTGCACGGCCCCGGAGGCACACGCAAAGATAAGCTGTCTAATGTGCACAGGCGTGTGCACGCCACATTTGTGGTTAGAATAGCAAACAGTGAAGCGAGAGCGGATGATTGCTTATTCACTCGTGCACATCACCATCCTGATTAAAGTGTTGAACTGTGATGATGACCGAGCTGCCGTGCGTGTGTGTGTGTCCGCCCTTTTACAGGCTTGTACGAGGACGGCGAGTTTGCACAGTTTCTTTCATTTCCTCTCAGCACAGCGGCCGTGTGTGTGTGTGTGTGTGTGTGTGTTTGTGCGCGCGCGCGCGCTCGTTAAAACTTCTAATGCTGCAGTGCTGCTGTTACATAAGTCACAAACTCCAGCTCCAGTGCACGCGGCGCCCCCGCCCCCAGCAAAATACACTGTTACTAATTTAGTTAATGTAGGAAGATTTCACGTTGCGCCTGTGCACGTGTCTCACGCTTCATCTGAGAAGTTGTTTCTGCACAGACAATGTGAAAAATCAAAATCAGAGCAGTGCAAAAATCATATTCCAAAATCAAAACCCGTGCACCTGTGTCAAACAGTGTCCTCAACTTTCCTCTTTTGGAGGGGAAGGTCGCACAAGGTCAAGAGGTCAGATACAAATGTGACGCATGGAAGCCAGTTTACAGCATCAACACACAAATAAATACAATAAATATAATATTTATTGTATTTATTTGTATTGTATTTATTTATTTATTTATTTATTTATTTATTTTTTCACAACGTTCATCCTTGACCCAAAATACTTAAACATACCAAACGGCAAATGTCAGCTCTTCCCAGTTTGTCCGTGACTGAAATCATACATTTGGCCATTTGAGGCCACCTGGCATTTAATCCTCTGGGGCCGACACCATCGTATACGATGGCTAAGACCAAGCTTTACTAAATTATAAATAACTTTTTAATGATATAAGATAGAAACATACTTTTTTTTTGCTGAAAAGTTAACTCCGCGGACTTTCGAGCCAGCCATCAGCCATCTTTGTGCTCCTCATAGAAGCTGTGTGATGACGTGCGCAAAGTGAGTGTCCAATCGGAATTGGTTCACCGTCACATGCTTTTCCAAAATTCAATCGTAGGGCAGATTTACCTCATGTGAAAAGCCAAAGATCATTTTCAGGAGTGATATGTTACTAGTTGGCCTGTTTGAACAGCCCCCTGGGTGCTTCAATGAGTACATCCAGTGCGCCCTGTGCCATTACGCACAGCAATCAGTGAAGGCAGACAGAGCAGACGGAGAGCCTCAGATGACAATCTCACGTGCTCAAATAAAAAGTGTGTAACTATCAGGATTGCTCCACTAGTTTGCATGTGAATGTTACTGGATAACTCTGTTGCTTTCTCGGCGTAAAGCACTGTTTACCATATCAATGGACAACAAAATGCATCAACCATTTTGTATATATTGTTCAAAATGTGCATTTGTGTTTATTGTTTGAACCTTTTTGTTGTACACTCTTTCACACAAGACCTCAAATTATCTTTATAAAGTGTCAAAACAGTTGTTTATTATAGTTTGCTGTGTGTTTTGTATAAATGTGTGTGGAAAATTATTTTTCGCTTTATTTTTTTCAACAAAAACATATATATTCTAAAAGCACAGGTTGTCCTGGAAAAAAAAAGAGACATAAAACTTGATTGTGGGATGCAGGGAGAGCTGTTAACAGCAATAATAAAACATTTATGCCAGGTGAGTGAATTGTCCAAAAAATGCCCTCGGACCCCAGAGGGTTAATATATAAATGATAAATGCCAATTTAAAATGTAATCATCATAATAATGAGACATTAAGTAATAATTTGACAACACAAAGTGTATTTTGCAGAGTTACAGGACCTGTGCAAGTGATCTCATTCAAAATAGTGTTAAATTGATTCTATCATAGCGTCAGATCAGAAGGGGTCGAGAGATTTAACACCGTTTTGAAAGGAACCATATTTAACCATAATTTAACTCTGTTAAATTGACTCTGCAGCCTTATGAGGTACCAAATCCCACCTCAAGACGAGGCCAATTATTCGAGACTGAATTACACCAGTGAAATAATTTACTGTGAGGTGGTAAATAGTAATTATGAGATATATAGCAATTATGAGATGATTAATAATAACCACGAGCTGCTCTGTAAAATTATGAGCTTCTAATCATAATTAGGAGATACTAGAATATAATTATATTAAGTCATTATGACTGACTTCCAAGTTATGAAATACTAACCCATAATTATGTTATCATCTGTTCTAATCATCGATCATTCTTAATTATGAAAGTTAAAGTATAATTATATAATTATACAGTTTTACCAATCATAATCATGACACAACACACACAACAGGAAACACTAACTCATTATAAGATAGATGGACCATATTAATGAGATACTAACTCAACAACCCATAATTATCCATATACAGTATGTAAGTTACAATTATGACATTTTAAACCATAAATACTGTATGAGATGCTACACTCTAAGAAATGAAACACAGGGGTTTTAAATGTAATTAATACTATTATTTTCAATATAATTGCAATTGTTAATTTTAGGGATTTAAGTAATAATATTTCATTTGATTTAATTCATTTCAACTACAATATTGTTTTGTGGAAAAAGTTACCTTAACTTTATCAATTAAATTCAACATTTTATTTCTTAGAGTGTAATATTACACACCTTAAATATGACATATAATATCATGGCTCTTCTGACTTTTTGGGTTTTAAGCAGGAGGTGTCAGAAAAGTTACCACAGGGATACGTAACAGGCTTGTGGTGGCCAAGCATTCATAGCGACGTCACTTTTTGATCCTTGGACGTCGACTCTTTTTACCATACTAAATCATAAACAAAGGCCTCTACTGGTGGTTGGCTCTCACTGCGGTATTGTATCACTTCCTGTTCCGGAGCACAGCGGTGTTTTGCTGTATCTGTTAACTGTTTAATCTGCGCAGTTAGATTGATCTAGTTAACTAGATAACGATTTGTTTCACAGTGTAATCTTCACGTGCCTTAACTATAAGCACTCCCTCTGCTGAATCACCTCTAAATTATTTACACATTATTCACTTTGTGTGTTTTTAGGAATCCGCTAGCTTAGCGCAGCTACTAGCTCTTAGCCGATTTAGCATGGCGGCTTCTCCTGTCTCTCCCGCACTTTTCTGCTCTGGGTGTGAAATGTTAGTTATTCCTCGGCCTCCTTTAGCAGTAACGGTACTTGTAATAAGTGTAGCTTATTCGTAGCTTTGGAGGCCAGGCTGGGCGAATTGGAGACTTGGCTCCGCACCGTGGAAAATCCTACAGCTAGCCAGGCCCCTGTAGTCGGTGCGGACCAAGGTAGCTTAGCTGCCGTTAGTTCCCTTCCAGCAGATCCCGAGCAGCCGGGAAAGCAGGCCGACTGGGTGACTGTGAGGAGGAAGCGTAGCCCTAAACAGAAGCCCCATGTACACCGCCAACCCGTTCACATTTCTAACCGTTTTTCCCCACTCGGTGACACACCCGCCGAGGATCAAACTCTGGTTATTGGCGACTCTGTTTTGAGAAATGTGAAGATAGCGACACCAGCAACCATAGTCAATTGTCTTCCTGGGGCCAGAGCAGGCGACATTGAAGGAAATTTGAAACTGCTGGCTAAGGCTAAGCGTAAATTTGGTAAGATTGTAATTCACGTCTGCAAGTAATGACACCGGTTACGCCAATCGGAGGTTCCCTAAAATAACATTGAATCGGGTGTAACTTTGCAAAAACAATGTCGGACTCTGGTAGTTTCTCATGGAGCCCCTCCCCAGTCGGACCGGGAAGGTGACATGTTTAGACCGCAATGATTCTCCTTGATTTGCTGGCTGTCTGAGTGGTGTCCCAAAAAAATGAGGTCGGGCTTCATAGATAATTGGCAAAGCTTCTGGGTGAACAACCTGGCCTTGTTAGGAAGAGACGGCATCCAGCCCACTTTGGATGGAGCAGCTCTCTTTCTCGAAATCTGGCCAATTTCTTAAAAGCCTCCCAACCGTGGACTATCAAGGGTGGGACCAGGAAGCAGGAGTTGTAAGTCTTACCACCCCTCTGCAGCTCTTCTCTCCCCCCTGCCATCGCCTCATTACCCATCCCTGTAGAGACCAGACCCACAGTAACCCAGCAAAATCTATTTAAGCATAAAAATTCAAAAAGAAAAAATAATATAGCACCTTCAACTGCACCACAGACTAAAACAGTTAAATGTGGTCTATTAAACATTAGATCTCTCTCTTCTAAGTCCCTGTTAGTAAATGATATAATAATTGATCAACATATTGATTTATTCTGCCTTACAGAAACCTGGTTACAGCAGGATGACTATGTTAGTTTAAATGAGTCAACACCCCCGAGTCACACTAACTGCCAGAACGCTCGTAGCACGGGCCGAGGCGGAGGATTAGCAGCAATCTTCCATTCCAGCTTATTAATTAATCAAAAACCCAGACAGAGCTTTAATTCATTTGAAAGCTTGACTCTCTTGTCCATCCAAATTGGAAGTCCCAAAAAACAGTTTTATTTGTTATTATCTATCGTCCACCTGGTCGTTACTGTGAGTTTCTCTGTGAATTTTCGGACCTTTTGTCTGACTTAGTGCTTAGCTCAGATAAGATAATTATAGTGGGTGATTTTAACATCCACACAGATGCTGAGAATGACAGCCTCAACACTGCATTAGACTCAATTGGCTTTGCTCAAAATGTAAATGAGTCCACCCACCACTTTAATCATATCTTAGATCTTGTTCTGACTTATGGTATGGAAATTGAGGACTTAACAGTATTCGCTGAAAACTCCCTTCTGTCTGATCATTTCTTAATAACATTTACATTTACTCTGATGGACTACCCAGCAGTGAGGAATAAGTTTCATTACACTAGAAGTCTTTCAGAAAGCGCTGTAACTAGGTTTAAGGATATGATTCCTTCTTTATGTTCTCTAATGCCATATACCAACACAGTGCAGAGTAGCTACCTAAACTCTGTAAGTGAGATAGAGTATCTCGTCAATAGTTTTACATCCTCATTGAAGACAACTTTGGATGCTGTAGCTCCTCTGAAAAAGAGAGCTTTAAATCAGAAGTGCCTGACTCCGTGGTATAACTCACAAACTCACAGCTTAAAGCAGATAACCTGTAAGATACATGTTTCCCTTAGGCAGTATTATTAGACGGCATTGCTTAAATTTTCATTGTTACACAGATGATACCCAGCTTTATCTATCCATGAAGCCAGAGGACACACACCAATTAGCTAAACTGCAGGATTGTCTGACAGACATAAAGACATGGATGACCTCTAATTTCCTGCTTTTAAACTCAGATAAAACGGAAGTTATTGTACTTGGCCCCACAAATCTTAGAAACATGGTGTCTAAACCAGATCCTTACTCTGGATGGCATTACCCTGACCTGTAGTAATACTGTGAGAAATCTTGGAGTCATTTTTGATCAGGATATGTCATTCAATGCGCATATTAAACAAATATGTAGGACTGCTTTTTTGCATTTGCGCAGTATCTTTAAAATTAGAAAGGTCTTGTCTCAGAGTGATGCTGAAAAACTATGGGGCAATGTTCAAAGCTTTCATTGCTGAAGCTGCAGCGGGGAACTGTGGCCTGAAGGTCTTAGGTGCCTCAAGGGGCAGTAACCCTTCAACAACGTGGTGGACACTGGTGGTGAGGGAAGCCGTCTGACTGAAGGAGAAGTCTTTTCGGGATATGTTATCTCGGAGGACTCCTGAGGCAGTTGCAAGGTACCAACTGGCCCAAAGGGCGGCAGCCTCTGCTGTGGGGGAGGCAAAGCAGCAGGTGTGGGAGCAGTTCAGAGTAACCATGGAGAAGGACTTTCGGTCGGCACCAAGGTGATTCTGATGGACTGCAAGGCACCTCAGGAGGGGAAAACGGGACATCATCCATGCTGTCTACAGTTAGGATGGGACTCTGTTGACCTCAACTGAGTAGGTAATTGAACGCTGGAAGGAGCACTTTGAGGAACTCCTACATTAGACTGGAGCACCCTCTATAGTAGGGGCAGAGTTGCAACCTGATTGGGGATCATCATCAGTTTCCCTGGTGGAAGTCACTGAGGTAGTCAAACAACTCCGCAGTGACAAGGCCCCGGGTGTTGATGTGATCCGTCCAGAAATGCTGAAGGCTCTGGGTGTGGAGGGACTGTCTTGGATGAGACGTCTTTTCAATATTGTGTTGAGGTTTGGGACAGCGCCTAAGGAGTGGCAAACTGGGGTGGTGGTGCCCATATTTATAAAGGGGGACTGGAGAGTGTGTGCCAATTACAGGGGCCTCACACTACTCAGTCTCCCTGGTAAAGTCTACTCCAGAGTACTGGAGAAGAGGGTTTGGCTGATAGTCAAACCTCTGATTGATGAGGAACAATACAGGTTTGGTCCTGGTCATGGAACAATCAACCAGCTCTTCACTCTCACAAGGACTCTTGAGGGGGCCTGGGAGTATGCCCATCCAGTCTATATGTGCTTAGTGGACTTGGAGAAGGCATATGATCAGGTACCCTGGGAGATACTGTGGGAGGTGCTGCGGGAGTATGGAGTGAGGGGGTCCCTTCTCAGGGCCATCCAATCTCTGTACTCACAAAGTGAGAGCTGTGTTTGAGTTCTCTGCAGTAAGCTGGACTCGTTTCCGGTGAGGGTTGGCCTCCACCAGGGCTGTTAGCCACCAACAGCAGCCGATCCTGTTTGTGATAGTCATTGACAAGATATCGAGGCGTAGTCGGGGGGAGGAGGGTTTCCCATTTGGTGGGCTCAGGGTCTCATCACTGCTTTTTGCAGGTGATGTGGTCCTGTTGGCTTCATTGGCCGGTGACCTCCAACACTCACTGGATCGGTTAACAGCCAAGTGTGAAGCATCTGGGATGAGGACCGGCACCTCTAAATTTGAGACCGTGGTTCTCGGCAGGAAACTGATGGGTTGCATACTCCGGGTAGGGAATGAGGTCTTTCCGCAAGTGAAGCAGTTCAAGTACCTCGGGGTCTTGTTCATGAGTGAGGGGACAGTGGGGCCTGAGATTGGCCGGAGAATCAGCGCAGCAGGGCCGGTGTTGCATTCACTTTACTCTACTTTTGTGACAAAAACAGAGCTGAGCCAAAAGGCAAAGCTCTCGATCTACTGGTCAGTCTTCATTCCTAGTCTCACCTATGGTCATTACCGAAATAACTAGATCACGGGTACAAGCAGCCAAAATGGGTTTCCTCAGGAGGGTGGCTGGTGTCTCCCTTAGAGATAGGATGAGAAGCTTGGTCATCAGTGGGGACTCGGAGTGGAGCTGCTGCTCCTTCACGTTGAAAGAAGTCAGCTGAGGTAGTTTGGGCACCTGGTAAAGATGCCCCCTGGGTGGAAAGATTATATCTAGATTAATAATAGTCACAAATTTTAAACACTGAGTCGTGGTTATTGAATAAACCATAATTATGACATGTTCACTCATAATTATGAAATACTAAGTAATAACATTGATATGCTGTGTAAAATTATGAAATCATAAATCACAATTGTGAGAAACTAATTACAGTCATATGATTTGTAATTATAACATATTCAACCATAATTATTAGATACCTATTTGACATAATTGTGAGATCTCAAGTCATAAATATAAATTCAGTCATAATTCTGAAATTCAGTATTTATGTTTATGTTTAAATCACAGTTAAAAGATGCTCAGTTATTGTCAAGATGAAGAGTAATAACGCAAAATTATGAAATTCTAAATCAATTAAGTGATACTATCTCATAATGATGAGCTGCTCATTAATATGAATCAAAATTATGATGTAAAAAAATATAAAGGTGTGCAAGTGTTCATCAAAAAAAAAAAAACTACCCTCAAATAAATGATTGTTAATATTGTGTCATATAATGTGCGTGGACTGCGCATGGGACATACTGAGACTGACAAATCACGCCGTCTTGTGGTGGACAAATTGTTAGAAAAGTGTGATGTACTGTGCGTTCAGGAGACGTTTTTGGCAAAGCAGGACTTAGAAGGACTTAACTCTATGCATGCAGATTTTTATGGAGCAGGGGAATCTACCACTGACTGCAGCACCAAGTTGGTGCGGGGTAGAATCTCTGGAGGTGTTGCAGTGTTGTGGCATAAGAGATTGGACCGGCTGATTAAAGTGATAAGATTGGATGTTGACTGGGCCATAGGAATTGAGTTCAGTTGTGGAAATAAAAAGTTCATTATACTGAATATATATACACCCTATGAAAGCCCTTATAATGAGGATGAATACCTTAATAGGTTAGCCTGCATTGTGTCATTTATTCAAGACAATCCTTCTACTTGTGTTTATATCTTGGGAGATATGAATGCTGATGTGAGTGACTGTAAATCCTTATTTGGTAACCACTTAAGGCAGTTCTGCTCCAATAATGATTTGATTCTTTCTAGTGAAATGCTTTTGCCAGTGGACAGCTATACTTATATCAGTGAAATGTGGCACACAACATCATGGCTAGATCACTGTATCTGCTCTGAGGATGCACATGACTCTTTAGAGGCTATGAGGATAAATTATGAATTTGCTATATCAGATCATGTCCCTTTCTCCTTGTCTATAAATGTGGGCAATTTACCCACTTATTTGCCCATGAATAATGAGACGCAAGAAGGAAATATTTATTGGGACAAGCTGAACGCGCAGGATTTAAACTTGTATCACATCCAGTCTGATTTAGGGTTAAGTAATATTGAGTTACCAAAAAGCGCAGTGGTTTGTTCTGACATGAATTGTGCATACTGTATGAGAAAATTATAGATTCTCTTCTTATTTCTAGTAGGTCCTTGTATAAAACTAAAAAGTTCCAAGCCAAGCCGGGGTGGAATGTGTATGCAGAAGAGCTTCATGCTGAAGCTAGAAGGGCTTTTAAATCATGGGTTAAATTTGGCAAACCTAGACATGGTCCTGTGTTTGAACATAAGAAACGGGCAAATGCTCATTTTAAATATGCCTTGCGTTTTATTAAGAGAAATGAAAACCTCTTGAAATCTGAGTCGCTTGCAAGGAAACTTCTGCAGAATAGTCCCACCGAATTCTGGAAAGAAATAAAAACAATGAACAATTTAAAAACATCCTTGCCAACTAATATAGATTGTGCAAATGGTCCTGACGAAATTATTCAATTATGGCGGAATCATTATTATGAATTGTTTAATTGTATTAAAAGTAATTCATTTGTGATGAACAGTATAGATAAACATGAGGAAGTGGTTATTTCTACACAAGAAATTAGTGATATTGTTATGAATTTGAGTAATAATAAGTCATGCGGTGTGGATAAAATATCGGCTGAGCATTTAAAATTTGCAAGCAGGAAATTGTTTTCCTTGTTGGCTATCTGTTTCACTGGGTTTTTAATTCATGGTATTTTACCTAATTCTATACTCTCTGTATTCTTAGTGCCTATTGTTAAGGATAAGTGTGGTAAAATAAATAATAAAGATAACTATCAGCCTATTGCTTTAGCCAGTACTGTATCCAAAGTCTTGGAAAGGGCTATACTTAATAGAATGGAGAAGTATTTGGTGACATCTGATAATCAATTTGGTTTTAAGTCAAAACTTGGCACTGATATGTGCATTTTTGCTCTTAAGGAGATTTTAGACTTTTATAATCGGTGCAATACTACTATTTTTATGTGTTTTATTGATGCCTCAAAAGCGTTTGATCATGTAAATCATGATAAATTGTTTTATAAATTGTATAATAGAGGAGTTCCGAAGTATTTATTGAGAATTTTAGTGCGTTCTCTATGTGCTCTGTATCTGTTAAAATTTCACTCTTTAAAGCATATTGCACTTCAATGTACACTGCCCATTTGTGGAGGCATTTCAAACAAAGCAGTATGCACAAACTTCAGGTTGCATACAATGATGGCATGAGAATACTGCTTAAGGTGCCGAGATGGAGTAGTGCCAGTCAGATGTTTGTAAATGTTAGTGTTCCAACTTGTGCTGCTGTGCTCAGAAACTTCATGTACAGATGTATGTGCAGATTTACAGATTGTGTAAACAGTATCATTCATATCCTGACCAGTCCTGTACAGAGCTCGGTCAGGTTTTCTTCTAGGCTGTGGAAACATTGGCGTATCAGTTTATATGGCCATGGATGAAATTGGTCTTTTTATTGTTGTTGTTTGTTTTTTTTTGTATGTTCTTTTGTGTTACTATGGACCTTGTGTCTGAAATAAAGTTTGATGATGATGATGATGATTACGAGATAATAAATTATTGGCTGTCTCCCTAGGTCCAACTAGGAGGAGGCCCCGGGGAAGACTGAGGACACGTTGGAGAGTTTATATTTCCCAGATGGCTTGGGAAAGCCTTGGGATCCCCAGGAAGAGTTCGAGGACTCATCCTACTCTTCCATATATTCGGCCAATTCCTCTAATTTTTCCAGGGGGATCCCGAGGTGCTCCCAAACCATCTGAGATCTATAATCCCTTAAGTCTTATAAGATGCTCAGTTACTGTTACCATGTAGTTTAAGTCAACTCAATAAAAAAACAACTCATAACTATGAGACGCTACGTTATTGTGAGACATCATCATCATCTAAATTATACAATTATACAAGTCATTCTAACTTGTAACTGTGAGAAAAAAAAAATTGGGGGGGGTGGGGTGGGGGGTAAATGGATTATTTTTCGCTTTTCAACAACTTAGTTAAGCAGAATTAATTTGGGGCAACAGAAAGTGCTGCGCCCTGTGTGGAGGCTGCGATTAAATCCCTCAACAGCAACTCACAAATCGTGAAGCCTGGGGGATTTAATGTGAAGAGTGCAGGCAGATTAGAGGTAAACATTATATGATTGCAGTTAATGGAGGCAGCACTTACCAACACAACAGACAAAAACAGGCCCGCCAAACGACACCGACCGCGGTTTAACTGTTGATATCAGTGCGGATTCATTTATGACGAACAGCTGTGTTCAGTAAAGAATGGTGACTCATCAACGTGAGAGGCACATTAACCACACTGCTAATCAGCTGAAGCTACGCCAATACGCATCTGTGCTGCAACGTAATTACCGTCAGGCGGCCTCCCCTGAGCTGCCACACCGTACGCCCCAATCACTTTTTGCAGCTTCTTTAATATTCATCAAACTCTTAAATCAGATTATCGACTCGCTCTTATCCATCCACAAATTATGATGACGGAATGTCACGACAATCAAAGCTGCTGGAATTTCCAGAGGGAAATGAAAATGCTGCAACACGGTTTCTGTATGTGAAATTGGTCGCGGCTATGGGTGTGACACTCGTATCCCATGTGATAGCGGCTAGGGGTATGAAACTCCTTATCCCAAGTGGTTGCAGCTAGGGGTATGAAACTCATATCCCAAGTGGTAGTAGCTACGGGTATGAAACTTGTGTCCCAGGTGGTAGCGGCTACGGGTATAAAACTTTTATCCTAAGTGGAAGCAGCTAGGGGTATGAAACTCGTATCCCAAGTGGTAGTGGCTACGGGTATGAAACTTGTGTCCCAAGTGGTAGCATCTAGGGGTATGAAACTTGTATCCCAAGTGGTAGCAGCTAGGGGTATGAAACTCATATCCCAAGTGGTAGCAACTAGGCGTATGAAACTCGTATGGCTACGGGTATAAAACCTGTGTCCCAAGTGGTAGCATCTAGGGGTATGAAACTTGTATCCCAAGTGGTAGCAGCTAGGGGTATGAAACTCATATCCCAAGTGGTAGCAACTAGGGGTATGAAACTTGTATCCCAAGTGGTAGTGGCTACGGGTATAAAACTTGTATCCCAAGTGGAAGCAGCTAGGGGTATGAAACCTGTATCCCAAGTGGTCGCGACTACAGGTATGAAACTTGTATTCTAAGTGGTCGCGGCTATGAGTACAAGAATTGTATTCCAAATAGTACCTACTTGGGTGCAAGACTTGCATTCCAAGTGGTCGTTGTTTCTGCACAATGGTGTTCCGACAAGCTGGACAGCTCAGCAGCACTGAGCAAGTAAACAATGTATTGCAGTGCTACTACTTCATCAGTGTTTTTTAAAACACAAAATAAATTGGAAAAAAAAAAGTAAAAACCAACATTATTAAATTGTTAATCTTTATGTGAAACTTATGTCGCCATTTTGATATTTGTCCAAAATATTAAAATGTGTGGGCAGTCGGTTTGTGAAAGATAATATATTTACATTGATATGAACATGGATAATCACAGCATGACAGTAGTAGTACTACTAGTACTAGTAGTAGTAGTAATACAATGTTTTTTACTATTGGGTTTTGTCATGGCGCCACACATTCAGCACTCCTTCTGAGCCTGAGTGGAAATATCTTGTAACTGTAGCTACGTCCTGCCAAATTTTGCCTTTTTAGTACATCCAGGGTTACGTTTTACCAACTGTGCGTTTGTGTGTGTAACAGGACTGAGGGAAAATGGCAGAGGGGTCCAAAGACCAGGGAGGTGTGAGCACCGCTGATCCAGAAGAAGATTCACCCAACATGATCGTCTACAGAAAGGCAAGGCCAACTCAGTTACCACTCAAATATTTAAGAGCTTAGATGAAAGCAACCAGACTTCTTGTTTGTTCCTCCTGATGGTTCACCACTCGTCAGGAGGACTCGGCTACTTGGAACATGGCCTGGCGACAGCTGCTTTGGAAGAATCAGTTGAGGTTCACTGGCCCATTGTGGTAAATTAGTAAAAGCAAATGAAGTTTGCGCAAAGTACACCCCCAATTTGAATTGCCCATCGTGATGTATTATTGTAGGAATTGGGACTTTTCCAAATCAGACAACATCACCGTACCCTACAGTACAATATCTGGAAGTACTTGATGTGCAGGAATTACCACAGTATTTCCAGGATTGCCAATTTTTAAAGTGTGCCAGGGGTTTTAAAACTAAACGAGACATCTAGTCGCTTTCAACTGAGCTTCGAGACATTTCTAACCTTCAGTACTGAGAATCTTCATTGACAGATGGCTGCTTAAGTATCTGGGCTTTTTGGAGAGACACACACTCACAGAAAGTCGATGACCCGTAGACGGGCTCCTGACAGCACTGTGGTCAGTGTGTATATAGAACACACTGGCATCACTGTCAAACCCAGATGTTAGGAAGCTTCTCTCAATTTCCATCTCCATCCTCATCTCTCTCTTCAGAAGTTTCTCCTATCAGCACTCTTGCAGGCTTCAACCCTCTAAAGTTTTAATAAGCCTTCAAGCCCACTTTTTTTTTTTGGACAGTGAGGGATTCTTTCAGTGTCAGGTGTAATTACCTCGTCCCCGTGGCACCTTGGAGAGGGTGAGGGCTCGGTATTGGTGGCTAATTATGAGGAAGGGATGCTGCTTCTCCAGGGCTGGAGCTGGCAACGTCCAATGAGGGGGTGGTTATTTATCACCAGCCAACAAATAGCTCGTTACTGCACTTCTCTGCCAACAAGGCCCACTCAGAAACTCTCCTTTTGATCACTTCTAAACTGCAGATCCTGCTGTCCTGATTAAGGTAAAACGTAGAACCTAAACACGGTCAGTGGACGGGTCCACAGGTGTTGAACATTAGCACGTTACCACATCTTTCTGCCACTGGATTTTCTTTTTCCTCTCTGTTTAAGGTGTGACTTCATCCAGACATGGGAGTGGGTGTTTTCTTCTGCAGGCCTCCCATCTTGTGCACCAGCATGGACTCCTAAAATCTCCCAAAATTTCTAGTATAATTTCCTGGATTGTCAATAGTGTCGATAGCATGGCCCAAGCAGAGGGTCACCCCTTTGAGTCTGGTCTGCTTGAGGTTTCTTCCTCAAATCATCAGAGGGAGTTTTTCCTTACCACTGTTGCTCTGGGGATTGCTTACGTTAGACCATACTTGTGTGAAGCGCCTTGAGGCCACTTTGTTGTGATTAGGCGCTATATTAATGAAATTAAAAGTTAAAGTTGCTCCAATTTTGGTATAAAGTGATGCAAATTATTGGTTGAGATAATCTCATCTCATCTCATCTCATGTTCAACTACTTTTCTGGGTTCGGGTTGCGGGAGCAACAGCTCCAGCAGAGGACCTCAGACTTCCCTTTCCCATGCCAGATTGACCACCTCTGACTGGGGGATCCCGAGGCGTTCCCAGGCCAGTGTGGAGATAAAATCTCTCCACCTAGTCCTGGGTTTTCCCTGGGATCTCCTCCCAGATGGACATGCCTGGAACACTTCCCTAGGGAGGTGCCCAGGAGGCATCCTTACCAGATACCCAAACCATCTCAGATGGCTCATTTCAACTCGAAGGAGCAGCAACTCTACTCCGAGCTCCCCACAGATGACCGAACTTCTCACCCTATCTCTAAGGGAGTCACCAGCCACCCTTCTAAGGAAGCCCATTTCGGCTGCTTGCACCTGCGATCTAGTTCCTTCGGTCATGACCCAACCCTCATGACCATAGGTGAGAATAGGAATGAAGATTGACCAGTAGATCGAGAGCTTCGCCTTTTGGGTCAGCTCCCTTTTCGTCACAACAGTATGGTAGAGCGAATGCAATACCACCCCTGCTGCGCCGATTCTCCGGCCAATCTCACGCTCCATCGTTTGACCGTGTTGAATGTTTACTGTCCAAAGTAAAGGATAAACAATGTCGATGTCCATTGGATTCTATGGCATATATAACATATGCTACCCTGTAACATGATAACTAAGTATGACACGTGAGAGCAAGCTATTCCTTTTTAAAACCACTACTTTCCAAAATGATTGGAGCATTTGTGTATTTTGACCCCTGTGTAATTCTTCATTAGCCTCTACTTGGCTGCCTCTTGAAAAATCAAGTAGATAGTCTGTTTTTTCAAAAGAGTCATGTCTAAGGGGTATTTTTTTTTTTTTTGCCAAATTTGGTGCTTGTCCCACCATTTGAAAGATGTTTCAGTTTTCCACTGCACTATGAGATTCTACAGAAAGAACCCCCCCAAACATACACACTCACAAATCTACCTGTAAACATCTGCACCTGGCCTAGATTAAAAAGACGGCACGTCATTTGTACCTGAACTTTATCCTACTTGTAATACTGATGATTGAGGTATTATACGCTTTAAACAGAGTGACAGGCGTCAGCATTTGGCAGCACCGGGGGAAGTGGAAGTGCACCGCCAGCAACAATTCCCCATTCAGCCTGTTAGGATGGCAGCAGACGTTTCCATCCTCTCAGCACCGCTGCCAGGAATCCAGTAATACAAAGATAATCATTAATCAAATCAGGGTGCTAGTTCTCTATTCCAGCACCGATGGCGATGTGAAGTTATGGTTTTGTTCTGGATCGCCATTACTCAGCACATATTCTGAGAGAGCGTTGCTTCGTGTAACTCTGGATATCTTCACGGGTTTCTCAGAGAAGGTTCGTTATATAACACTTACACACGCCTGCAGGCAAAACGTTTAAGAAACTAGTTTTGCTGGTTAGGTCGCTGCCTGAGGGAATGTTTGCTATTTCACGTTTTAAGTCGTATGTGGTGACAACAGATCCATGATTTTGACAGCGATTGTGTTTTTCTGCCCTCTGCACTTAGAAATGTGAAATTATTCACCGTGTGAAGGCAAGGTCTTCACAGAGGAAAGAAGTGGAAATATAATCAAGGTAGCTGTGCTTAAAGAAAATCACATGTACAAATAATATCTGCAGTATCGGCGGACGTGTTCCACACGGTGAAAATACAGAGGAGGGCAGTCTGACTTTGATCTCCAGCCCATCTTTGTGATGTCATAAGGTAGCAACAGTAATAATGAGATTACAAGAAAACTGATTCTGAAATAGATAAAAGAGAAAACATTTTGTCAGAAGACAGACGGACTACAGGAATCCAGATCGTTTGGAAAGAGTGATTCACTGATACCTTACTTTACATAAAACATTTTCAGAATGATTAGATTAATCATATTTAAGATACTTGTGCACTCATTCCTCTCATATCCAGGGAAACGCCCCAAACCGCTATTTCAAGAGTAGATTTTTGAACTGGTGCAGTCTTGATTTTGGTATCTAATTATTCCCAACATACCAAATAATTTCACTTCTAGAGTAAGTCACTATATGATTATGTAGATTTCTGCTCCCTTGTCTGTCCCTGACCAAGGCAGCGTCTCTACACCTGGATTTGGTCCCCGGGTGCTGGACTGTGGCTGCCCACTGCTCTGAGTGGTTGGATTGTGTCGACTAACTTCTTGTATAAACTGAAATTGTTATGTGTCGGACGCAGCCCGGAGAACCGACCAGCGTTTGAAGGACCCAGTATAAAATAAGCAGAGCACGGTACAAAGGATAACAGAGTTTAATGAACATAACAGTGCTGTGAAAAATATAAAAGTGCGTGGTCTGGCGTGGTGGATTGCGGTGCGCTCCCAGCAGCGCTAACGGTCCGGAGCCAGAACTGGTTCGGACCCAAGGACCCCGCCGACACCCCCCAGGTGGCCGCGACAAACCGAGTCTGTGAAAGAAGGAATCATTATGCGAGTCCACACTCAACACACAGAGAGAACGCTCAAAGGTGTACAAACAGCAAACACTTCCTGGCTTAATTACTAATCAGCTTCCCACCCTGCAGGCATGGAACACCCTGTTCACAAAACTCCACAGCAGTGGAAGCTGATTAAACGACTACATACAGCTCAATATAATAAAGGTGTGAGGGACACCACATTTACTGACTGTATAAATGTTAGTCACAAAATCTAACGTACCTCAGGAAGTGTGCTGACGAGCATGAGACCTCACCCCCTCCTCTTTCACAGACCATGCATCAAACCTGGACGTTCTCTGCATCCACTGATGATGAGATGGCTCTCGAGACGACGATCTCACCCGTCTGGTCACAAGGTCGAGTCTCTGGCAAATACACACTGTGTACTCCAGACTTAAATGCCACCATGTTCCAATCCATGTAGATGCACCACAGCTGTGAGTCCTGACGAGCCGCAGGTGATCAGCTTCAGGTGATCAGGGTGAGGTCCTGATAAACTCAGCTACACAGCCACTCAGTCCCAAATGCAAGCCACCTGGAAGGAAAAACAAAAGACAGAAACAAAAAGGCAGCCAGGCCCCCCCAGCCATACAACAGAAATGTTAAGATCACATCTTAAACAAGAACAATCAGAGATTTCTGACATTTGCCAAGGGTTGACCAGGACTCAAAATAACAGATATGTGATTCAGAGTGACGCGGACTTTACCTGGATCTCGATTCCACTACACAATACAATAATTGCATACTGATCCAGAATGGTCCAACTGATCAAGATGTTGCAATCTGATATTTAATTCACAAGCTGAAACAAAATAGTGTCTTCCTGATATTGGTTTTACATCGTGATGTCGTAGTTTTGATGTAATCCTTAAAAGTCGACGAAGTGAAATCCTGATCCAGAATCCGGAGTCAGATGGAATGGGTTAATGGAATCTTCCAAGGCCTAACACCAATGTGTGGTGAAAATTTGGTGAAAATCTGTTAAGTAGTTTGATGTAATCCTCAAAATCTGACAAAGTGAAGGGTACAAATTGAAATCTTGATCCAGATCACCTCTAAAATTTAGTGACGTATTGGATTGCCTAATATCTGTCTATGGTGCAAATTTGGTGAGAATCCTTGAAGTAGTTTGATGTAATCCTTAAAACCCTGAACATCTTGATCCAGAATCTGGATCCAGATCCAGATCACCTCCCAAATTTAATGGAGTCTTCCAAGGCCTAACACCAACATGTGGTGAAAATTTGGTGAAAATCAGTTAAGTAGTTTTGATGTAATCCTCAAAATCTGACAAAGTGAAGCGTACAAATTGAAATCTTGATCCAGAATCTGGATCCCGATCTCCTCCAAAATTCAGTGGAGTCTTCGATGGCCTAATATCTATCTGTGCTGCAAATTTGGTGAGAATCCATGAAGTAGTTTGATGTAATCCTTAAAACCCTTAAAATCTTGATCCAGAATCTGGATCCGGATCCAGATCACCTCTCAAATTTAATGGAGTCTTCCAAGGCCTAACACCAATGTGTGGCAAAGATTTGCTGAAAATCAGTTAAGTAGTTTGATGTAATCCTCAAAATCTGACAAAGTGAAGCGTACAAATTGAAATCTTGATCCAGAATCTGGATCCAGATCACCTCCAAAATTCAGTGGAGCCTTCGATGGCCTAATACAGTTGGGTAAAAAAGTATTTAGTCAGCCCCTGATTGTGCAAGTTCTCCTACTTAAAAAGATGACACACTTCAACTGTGAGAGACAAAATGAAAAAAAAAAAAAAATCCAGAAAATCATATTGTAGGATTTTTATAGAATTTATTTGTAAATTATGGTGGCAAATAAGAATTTGGTCAATAACAAAAGTCCAATCAATACTTTGTAACATAATCTTTGTTGGCAATGACAGAGGTCAAATGTTTCCTGTAAGTCTTCACCAGGTTTGCAAACACTGTAGTTGGTATTTTGGTCCATTCCTCCATGCAGATCTCCTCTAGAGCAGTGATGTTTTGGGACTGTTGCTGGGTAACATGGACTTTCAACTCCCTCAACAAATTTTCTATGGGGTTGAGATCTGGAGACTGGCTTGGCCACTCCAGGACCTTGAAATGCTTTTTATGGAGCCACTCCTTCGTTGCCTGAGTGGTGTGTTTGGGATCATTGTCATGCTGGAAGACCCAGCCACGTTGCATCTTTAATGTTCTCACTAATGGAAGGAGGTTTTGGCTTAAAATCTCATGATACATGGCCACGTTCATTCTTCCCTTAACATGGATCAGTTGTCCTGTCCCTTTGCAGAAAAACAGCCCCAAAACATGATGTTTCCACCCCCATGCTTCACAGTAGGTATGGTGTTCTTGGAATGCAACTCAGCATTCTTCTTCCTCCAAACATGACTAGTTGAGTTTTTACTAAAAAGTTCTATTTTGGTTTCATCAGACCACATGATATTCTCCCAATCCTCTTCTGGATCATCCATATACTCTCTGGAAAACTTCAGACAGGCCTGGACATGTACTAGCTTAAGCAGGGGGACACGCCTGGCACTGCAGGATTTGAGTCCCTCTCTGCGTAGTGTGTAGCCTTTGTTACTTTGGTCCCAGCTCTCGGCAGGTCATTCATCAGGTCCCTCCGTGTAGTTCTGCGATTTTTGTTCGCTGTACTCATGATCATTTTGATCCCACGGGATGAGATCTTGCGTGGAGCCCCAGATTGAGGGAGATTATCAATGGTCTTGTATGTCTTCCATTTTCTTACAATTGCTCCCACAGTTGATTTATTCACACCAACCTGCTTGACTATTGTAGAGTCACTCTTCCCAGCCTGGTGCATATCTACAGTTTTCTTCCTGGTGTCCTTCAACAGCTCTTTGATCTTGGCCATGGTTGAGTTTGGAGTCTGACTGTTTGAGGCTGTGGACAGGTGTCTTTTATACAGATAACGAGTTCCAACAGATGCCATTAATACAGGTAACAGGTGGAGGACAGAAGAGCTTCTTAAAGAGTTACAAAAGTTAAAAAAGTTACAGGTCTGTGAGAACCAGAAATCTTGCTTGTTTGTGGGTGACCAAATACTTATTTTCCACCATAATTTACAAATAAATTCTTTAAAAATCCTACAATGTGATTTCCTGGATTTTTTTTTTCTCAGTTTGTTGCTCATAGTTGAAGTGTACCTATGATGAAAATTACAGACCTCTGTCATCTTTCTAAGTAGGAGAACTTGCTCAAACAGGGGCTGACTAAATACGTTTTGGCCCTACTGTATCTATCTGTGGTGCAGATTTGGTGAGAATCCATTAAATAGTTTGACATAATCCTTAAAACCCTTAAAATCTTGATCCAGAATCTGGATCTGGATCCAGATCACCTCCAAGATTTAACGGAGTCTTCCATGATGTAATATCATCTGTGGTGAAAATTTCGTAAAAATCTATGCAGAAAACAGACAGAAAAATAAATAGTCACTGATTATTTTATTACATCCTTGGTGGACATATTTCAATTTTTTTTTTTAATATTTAAACTCATTTTCAGGAAAGGTATTCAAGTACATGAAACAGATTGACCTTTGGGTTGTGTGTGTGTGTGTGTGTGTGTGTGTGTGTGTGTGTGTGTGTGTGTGTGTGTGTGTGTGTGTGTGTGTGTGTGTGTGTGTGTGTGTGTGTGTGTGTGTGTGTGTGTGTGTTTAGCTTCATCTTACAGTCCTGGTCAACCATCAGCTGGAAGACATCAGCATCTTACTGCCAGAACAAAAGGCAGAAGTGGCTGAGCTGAGAGATAAAAATATTAGAATGTGTAGGCGGACCATTTATGAAACGTATAGAAGGGGACGGCCAAAATTCTTTGAGTGAGATTGGTTCCAGGAGTATTAAGTTACCTGTGTAGGCAGTTGGACAAATGTGAATGTGATGTATTTGGCCATCAGAGAGCCTGAGTGGTGAACAGCGGCGGTTCGCGTCTGTCCGTGTGGTGGAGGTGCTGCTGCACCGTCTCGCTCCATCTTCTCCTCCCACAAAAGTGAAGCAAAAGAAATAGAAATTTTTTTTTTGCATTTATTTTTTTGAATGTTAACTGTTTATGCACACTGTCTTTTTCTTGTTTGATTTTAATGGAAAGCACTTTGTGCACCTTGTGTGTTGTAAAAGGGCTTTATAAATAAAATTTGATTGATTTGATTTGAAATAAACAAACAATACAGTAACTGCAGGATGACTTCCTGCCCCAAGACGCTGTAACAAGAAACTGATCTAAAAACTACAACTGTACTGTAAACATACTGCACGCTGGCACACGTGTGCATGCACTCACACACCTAACGTGCTCTTTTTGACATTGTGCGTTTCCTCTGTATGAATGCAACGGGGAGCCCAACACGGCTGTCACCTGGAGATGCGCACAAAAGAAACTCAAAGCATGACAGTGTTGGGAAAAGCATTTATGCTGATGAGAAGCCACTTTACTGCTGCGATACGGTAAAGCTCACAAACTATAAATAGCTGACATCTCTCGTCCCTAAAGTGTGTGTTCTGTGACTTCATGCCAAGGCCGGTTCGTCAAAGCGGTGATGGCTGATTTGTCGAGACAGCGGCGGCTTCAAACCTTTGAAACAGATTTCAAACTTATGACACAAGCATCGTTTTGATACGCCTCAAAACAAGCTGACTTAAGGTGCGTTCACATTATTATGGCTTTCATATTGATATGATCAGTGCGTTACCACCCCAGAACTGTCAGTGGCGCTGTTCTTTCTTCTGCTATGGGTCCATTGCTCAGACATGGGAATTTCTCGTGGACCCGCGGACATCAAAGTTCTGAGTGCTGGATAAGACACACAATTTTCAATTTCAATTGATTTTCATTTATATAGTGCCAAATCACAACAAAGTTGTCTCAAGGCGCTTCACCCAAGTAAGGTCTAACCTTACCAACCCCCATAGCAAGAACACAGGCGACAGTGGTAAGGAAAAACTCCCTCTGAGGAAGAAACATCAAGCAGACCAGACTTAAAGGGGTGACCATCTGCTTGGGCCATGCTACAGACACAAATTACAAAACAATACACAAAAATGAATATGCAGGAATGTTATTGTTATTAGGGGAGGTGATGGTCTAGTGGTTAAGGTGTTGGGCTTGAGACCAGAAGATCCATGGTTCAAATCCCCACCTGACTGGAAAATCACCCAGGTCTACATACTGGCAGGCCAGCTTTTTATCCAATGAGCTACCTGCTCTACAGATGCTGGATGGATTACGGAAAATTTCAAACAGTTATGAAGGTGAGGTGATGGTCTAGTGGTTAAGGCGTTGGGCTTGAGACCAGAGGATCCTTGGTTCAAATCCCAGCCTGACTGGAAAATCACTAAAGGCCCTTGGGCAAGGTCCTTAATACCCTATTGCTCTCGGTGTGTAGGGAGCACCTTGTATGGCAGCACCCTGACATCAGGGTGAATGTGAGGTGTAATTGTAAAGCATTTTGAGTGTCTGATGCAGATGGAAAAGCGCTATATAAATGCAGCCCATTTACCATTTTTTATTTATTGATCAACTGAAGTTTTCAGCCAGTGAGCGTAACTCGAATGATGGTCTGCAGTGACATTAACTCAAGCGGTTCCACAAACCTGTCACACATATATTTTATGTCAGTATTTATATTTCTCAAAATAAAAGCCTTGTTGTCCAATAAATTTGAATTTATTTCTGAAATTATTTTAAATTGTGTCTTGAAATTCAGGGATGCCAATAATGCTGAGTAATACTGTAAAAACAAACCTCAAAGTAGGCTTATCTGAAAATCCAAACCAAAGTGACACCCTTCTATATATCAGGAAAAACAATTACCATATTTTCCAGATAAAAATAGTGAGTTTGTTTTACTAGTTTGGGAGGATCTGCAATTTATACCCTGGTTCAATTTATTATACCAAAAAAATTTACATATTCTTTGTTAATAATAATATAGAGATATAATATAAAGACGGGAGTGGGAGCTGCGGTATGTGTGGTAGAACGTCAACATCGTGATCGCCGTCAGATGGAGTTCTGGGGTTATTAGTGGATAAATATCCCTAATGAACCATTTGAGGTACTACTTGGTGTTGGTGGTCTTTGGTTGTGCACAGTTACAGTACCAGCACTCCGTTAGCAGAATACACTTCAGATAGCCATCACATCCATGTTATTTTTCAAGCTCGCTCTAATATATTCCTCACCGTCAAACAGATTGGACACTCAAAGCACCAACCGTAATCAGTGCAGAAAATCCAAGCTTTTATTTTCTGCTACTTTCCCTTTTTTCCTCCTTCCTTGCTTTCTCAGCCTTTCTTCTGCTTCTCCCTAATTAATAACTGAAGTTCATTTCAAGAGTTCTATCTTTGGAAGAATTTCAGGTCCTCTGAGACATCATTTGGTGGACTTCATAGATAATTGGCAAAGCTTCTGGGGAAAACCTGGTCTTGTTAGGAGAGACGGCATCCATCCCACTTTGGATGGAGCAGCTCTCATTTCTAGAAATCTGGCCAATTTTCTTAAATCCTCCAAATAATATAGCACCTTCAACTGCACCACAGACTAAAACAGTTAAATGTGGTCTATTAAACATTAGGTCCCTCTCTTCTAAGTCCCTGTTGGTAAATGATATAATAATTGATCAACATATTGATTTATTCTGCCTTACAGAAACCTGGTTACAGCAGGATGAATATGTTAGTTTAAATGAGTCAACACCCCCGAGTCACACTAACTGTCAGAATGCTCGTAGCACGGGCTGAGGGGGAAGATTAGCAGCAATCTTCCATTCCAGCTTATTAATTAATCAAAAACCCAGACAGAGCTTTAATTCATTTGAAAGCTTGACTCTTAGTCTTGTCCATCCAAATTGGAAGTCCCAAAAACCAGTTTTATTTGTTATTATCTATCGTCCACCTGGTCGTTACTGTGAGTTTCTCTGTGAATTTTCAGACCTTTTGTCTGACTTAGTGCTTAGCTCAGATAAGATAATTATAGTGGGCGATTTTAACATCCACACAGATGCTGAGAATGACAGCCTCAACACTGCATTTAATCTATTATTAGACTCTATTGGCTTTGCTCAAAAAGTAAATGAGTCCACCCACCACTTTAATCATATCTTAGATCTTGTTCTGACTTATGGTATGGAAATAGAAGACTTAACAGTATTCCCTGAAAACTCCCTTCTGTCTGATCATTTCTTAATAACATTTACATTTACTCTGATGGACTACCCAGCAGTGGGGAATATGTTTCATTACACTAGAAGTCTTTCAGAAAGCGCTGTAACTAGGTTTAAGGATATGATTCCTTCTTTATGTTCTCTAATGCCATATACCAACACAGTGCAGAGTAGCTACCTAAACTCTGTAAGTGAGATAGAGTATCTCATCAATAGTTTTACATCCTCATTGAAGACAACTTTGGATGCTGTAGCTCCTCTAAAAAAGAGAGCTTTAAATCAGAAGTGCCTGACTCCGTGGTATAACTCACAAACTCGTAGCTTAAAGCAGATAACCCGTAAGTTGGAGAGGAAATGGCGTCTCACTAATTTAGAAGATCTTCACTTAGCCTGGAAAAAGAGTCTGTTGCTCTATAAAAAAGCCCTCCGTAAAGCTAGGACATCTTTCTACTCATCACTAATTGAAGAAAATAAGAACAACCCCAGGTTTCTTTTCAGCACTGTAGCCAGGCTGACAAAGAGTCAGAGCTCTATTGAGCTCAGTATTCCATTAACTTTAACTAGTAATGACTTCATGACTTTCTTTGCTAACAAAATTTTAACTATTAGAGAAAAAATGACTCATAACCATCCCAAAGACGTATCGTTATCTTTGGCTGCTTTCAGTGATGCCGGTATTTGGTTAGACTCTTTCTCTCCGATTGTTCTGTCTGAGTTATTTTCATTAGTTACTTCATCCAAACCATCAACATGTTTATTAGACCCCATTCCTACCAGGCTGCTCAAGGAAGCCCTACCATTATTTAATGCTTCGATCTTAAATATGATCAATCTATCTTTGTTAGTTGGCTATGTACCACAGGCTTTTAAGGTGGCAGTAATTAAACCATTACTTAAAAGCCATCACTTGACCCAGCTATCTTAGCTAATTATAGGCCAATCTCCAACCTTCCTTTTCTCTCAAAAATTCTTGAAAGGGTAGTTGTAAAACAGCTAACTGATCATCTGCAGAGGAATGGTCTATTTGAAGAGTTTCAGTCAGGTTTTAGAATTCATCATAGTACAGAAACAGCATTAGTGAAGGTTACAAATGATCTTCTTATGGCCTCGGACAGTGGACTCATCTCTGTGCTTGTTCTGTTAGACCTCAGTGCTGCTTTTGATACTGTTGACCATAAAATTTTATTACAGAGATTAGAGCATGCCATAGGTATTAAAGGCACTGCGCTGCGGTGGTTTGAATCATATTTGTCTAATAGATTACAATTTGTTCATGTAAATGGGGAATCTTCTTCACAGACTAAAGTTAATTATGGAGTTCCACAAGGTTCTGTGCTAGGACCAATTTTATTCACTTTATACATGCTTCCCTTAGGCAGTATTATTAGACGGTATTGCTTAAATTTTCATTGTTACGCAGATGATACCCAGCTTTATCTATCCATGAAGCCAGAGGACACACACCAATTAGCTAAACTGCAGGATTGTCTTACAGACATAAAGACATGGATGACCTCTAATTTCCTGCTTTTAAACTCAGATAAAACTGAAGTTATTGTACTTGGCCCCACAAATCTTAGAAACATGGTGTCTAACCAGATCCTTACTCTGGATGGCATTACCCTGACCTCTAGTAATACTGTGAGAAATCTTGGAGTCATTTGTGATCAGGATATGTCATTCAAAGCGCATATTAAACAAATATGTAGGACTGCTTTTTTTGCATTTACGCAATATCTCTAAAATCAGAAAGGTCTTGTCTCAGAGTGATGCTGAAAAACTAATTCATGCATTTATTTCCTCTAGGCTGGACTATTGTAATTCATTATTATCAGGTTGTCCTAAAATATCCCTAAAAAGCCTTCAGTTAATTCAAAATGCTGCAGCTAGAGTACTGACGGGGACTAGAAGGAGAGAGCATATCTCACCCATATTGGCCTCTCTTCATTGGCTTCCTGTTAATTCTAGAATAGAATTTAAAATTCTTCTTCTTACTTATAAGGTTTTGAATAATCAGGTCCCATCTTATCTTAGGGACCTCGTAGTACCATATCACCCCAATAGAGCGCTTCGCTCTCAGACTGCAGGTTTACTTGTAGTTCCTAGGGTTTGTAAGAGTAGAATGGGAGGCAGAGCCTTCAGCTTTCAGGCTCCTCTCCTGTGGAACCAGCTCCCAATTCAGATCAGGGAGACAGACACCCTCTCTACTTTTAAGATTAGGCTTAAAACCTTCCTTTTTGCTAAAGCTTATAGTTAGGGCTGGATCAGGTGACCCTGAACCATCCCTTAGTTATGCTACTATAGACGTAGACTGCTGGGGGGTTCCCATGATGCACTGTTTCTTTCTCTTTTTGCTCTGTATGCACCACTCTGCATTTAATCATTAGTGATCGATCTCTGCTCCCCTCCACAGCATGTCTTTTTCCTGGTTCTCTCCCTCAGCCCCAACCAGTCCCAGCAGAAGACTGCCCCTCCCTGAGCCTGGTTCTGCTGGAGGTTTCTTCCTGTTAAAAGGGAGTTTTTCCTTCCCACTGTAGCCAAGTGCTTGCTCACAGGGGGTCGTTTTGACCGTTGGGGTTTTACATAATTATTGTATGGCCTTGCCTTACAATATAAAGCGCCTTGGGGCAACTGTTTGTTGTGATTTGGCGCTATATAAAAAAATTGATTGATTGATTGATTGATTTCGCTCCATTTATTTATTTATATCTGGCACATTTTTTTCATCATTACTTGGTATTTTTATCCATATTCACTTTGTGATTTTAAATGTGAGAAGAGATGGAATAATGGGAGTATAGAACAGTACATTAATAAAATCATCCTTGACCTCCCAGTGAAAATTATTTTGCACTGTCTCTTCCTCTCAGGTCCTCTTTACTTGCCTTAATTTTTAATTAATTAAAATTAAAATTAATAAAATTAATAACTTAATTATTACTTGCTTTTTGTAATAATACCCACAATCAAACCCCAAGCAGCTCAGAGTAAAAGTAAATAGGACGTGGTATCAGCATCAGCGCAGCTCTGATGGTTGTAAAAGGTAAATGGACTGCATTTATATAGCGCTTTTCTATATGCATCAGATGCTCAAAGCGCTTTACAATAATGCCTCACATTCACCCCAATGTCAGGGTGCTGTCATACAAGGCCTTGCCCAAGGGCCCTTAGTGATTTTCCAGTCAGGCTGGGATTTGAACCGAGGATCTTCTGGTCTCAAGTCCAACGTTATAATCACAGCCCAGAGCATTGGTGGGGTTTTGTGAACACACTGAATTGCTTGTCTGGTTGTATAAATTAAAAAAAATAAAAAAGCAGATCAAGCTTGGCAAAATTTTGTGGCGTGGTGGTCATTAGAGGACAAACAGATTTTAAAAAATCTATTGATATTAAAATACTGCTACCAATCAAACATCTGACGCCTTCTTATAATGGCGTCCTACACAGGTTTAAAAAATAAAGACTTAAAATCACAACACGCTAAAGCTGGTCCGGTATGCTGTACTGGCTGCTAACATATGACCTTACTAGTCAGTTACCCGCCTCAGGGTGGCTGTGATTCAGAGACTGAAATGAATACTTCATCTTCACCAACAAAGCTATCATCTCCCATCTCCCGCGGATTCCAGAGAACTATTACGGCACAACTAAAACTGCCTCAAGAAGAGACAGCTGCTACTGCTGCTAATATGCTACTACTACTATTTGCAAAAATGAAGATGTAAAAAGTTGAAAGGAAAAAGAGCAGAACAAGTATGACACCAACCTTTTAGCACACTTGTAGATGATGATGCAGCACAAAAAGTCTCTTCCCTTAACTACTGCTAAGTGCTCAATAGGAGGCAGTAGTCTCGTTTGAACCATTCGTGATATCGTGGGATTTGACCACTTATGGGGACCTCCATTTAATATATACACAACATAACTTCACACAGATGGTCTACGGCAGGGGTGCTTAAGTTCAGTCCTCAAGAGCTACCTTCCTGATACTCTTATTTGTCTCTCTGCTCCAACACACCTGAATCCAATGAAAGACTCGTTAGCAGGCTTTTAATGAGCCTTTCATTGGATTCAGGTTTGTTGGAGCAGGGAGACAACTAAGAGTATCAGGAAGGTAGCTCTCGAGGACCGAACTTGAGCACCCCTGGTCTACGGTTTTGTTTTCGGCTGCAATCACCAAAGCAGTCGTGAAAAGTTTTTTTTTTTTCGGTTCCCGTGGAGAAGAAAAAGGCAAGGAGATGGGAGGCGTCGTGTTGGTAAGTGTTAGCCTAGACAGCTAACCACAGTAGCTCTGTTCTCTCGCCGGCAAAACCGCCTCAACGCATTTCTGCTTCGGACAAACACATGTCCACTTTCCCAATGTATCGTCACTTTTTCTTTGGATTTTCACTTTGTTTGAGTGTAATTTGCCCAAAACCCCATTGAAAATGCCGTGGTTTATACCCCAGAAGTAGAGAAATGATGTCATATGTGTTATATTTTACCACTTTAGTGCCCGACCCCAAACGGGACTGTGCTGCCCTATGGTCTTTGTCACTCCTCGTATGTCAAAGTATATGTGTGCCAAGATTAGCTCAATACTGTAGCACAAACATGTCTCTCTCCTTAACCACTACTACTACGAGTACTGAAGTGCATAATAGCTTATGTCACTCCCTGTATGTAAAAGTGTATGTGGGCCAAGTTTGCCTCAGTTCTGACGTGCCATTTGGACACACAGACACACACATACAGTTGTCTCTTAGTGTAGTGTAGATTTGTTTGGAACGATAAACGGTTACAAGAAAACTGAACTTTGAACTCAGACTGAAAACGGGATATTGAAAGACAAATGTCAACGAACCTTCTGGTGGAGCTACAGAATGTCCTGGTTTGGGGGGGGGGGGGGTGGTGTCGACAACCCATGAAGGTTTCCCTAGAGCCGCCTATGGGTTCACACCAAGTTGAAAGATGCTGAATCTAACACACTGTGAGGAACAGCAGGAAGAAAATAAAACTCTTTTGTTAAGGTCAAGCCTGAGGACTTTCCTCATCCATTTTCAATCCCACAGCGGGACAGACAGCTGCCTGGGTTTAGTGAAATAACACACAAATACAGCAATATAGATTAAAAAAAATCACAGCAATAACACAGTCAAACAGATGGCAACGGCAACATCCCTCAAGAGAGAGGAGAAGATAAAAAATGACTGTAAGCAAACACATCTTCCCACGCCGTGCACGCTACACCAGGACCTGGTGTTCGGGATGAGTTAGTAACGTGCGACGCTCTAGTTATTAGTCATAAGCGAGGGACGACAATCGCTCCTCTTTAAGTCATAACCTCTGTCTGAGGTGTCTGCAGGATGAGCATTTGCTGTCCACTTTAGATATCTCAGTCCAGCTGAATACTCTGGACATCATCTCAGCTGGCTGTAGACGAAAAGAGCGCCGCGCTTTTCTTATCAAGTATGAACGCTTTAACAACCACGGCGTCTATATCTGAGGTGACGGTATGGACCCAACCATCAGGGCCACTAACAGTCCCGCGCGCCTGCATGCTAAGTGCCAGCGTGTTCTCGCTGTGTCAATAAGATAAAACAACAGTAACCGCGAAATGCTGCAGTTCTTACATAACCAACGCCGGTTTAATACCATTTCTTATTTCCAAGCAGACGGAACAACACGTAGAAAATCCTCAAAGTCCATGAAAGCAAATCATAAGGGGATAATTCAGGGTTGGCGATTGACTTTGGCTGTAGAAAATCACTGTGACTGAAATAAAAGGCTTTTCTGGAGAGAGGAGAGTGCATCACATGCCGGAGTCGTGCTCGTTTCACTCTGCTGGTTTCCAGAGTGCAGAAAAGAAACTCTTAAAGGATCATTTTCAAAAATGCAGCCAGCGTTTCTGTGAGTGATGCGTAAAGCTGTGTGTGTATTCAGAGGATGGTGTTAATAGGGGTTGCTGTGGTGTTGGGGATGCTGGCTGGTACCCCCCCCCCCCCCAAAAAAGCCCCTGAGCACACAACGTACCACAGTATAGATGCAGGACACCTGAAACACCCTCGGATGTTCTCTGAATAACCTCAAAGTCTGTGCAAGACAGCCAGAGTTCACTCCTACAGAGTGGAAGGTAGTCTGATTCATAAGTATTTGGACAGCACCAATTTTTGATATTTTCTTTCTGCAAACCACTACAATAAAAAAAAAAAATATCATGAGCCCTGCAAAAAACCAGATCAAATCTAGGCTCAAGTCTCTCATGTGCCTTCTGACAAGCTACAGCTTAACCTTCACATCTTTTTAAGGAACTCTTTTATTCCACTCCACCAAGAAACTGTATAACTGGTGATGCAAAAAGAAACAAGAGCAATCCAAGATTTGTGACGTTCCTCAGTCTGGATCCAGATGACCTCCAAAATTCATTGGAGTCTTCCATGTCGTAATCTGTGGTGCAAATTTGGTGAGAATCCCTGAAGTCAATTTGATGTAATCTTTCAAAGCCTATACGAGGTCTATTAGAAAAGTATCCGACCTTATTATTTTTTTTCAAAAACCATATGGATTTGAATCACGTGTGATTACATCAGACATGCTTGAACCCTTGTGGGCATGCGAGAGTTTTTTCACGCCTGTCGGTTACGTCATTCGCCTGTGGGCAGTCTTTGAGTGAGGAGTCGCCCACCCTCTCGTCGATTTTTTCATTGTTTAGGAATGGCTCAGAGACTGCTGCTTTGTTTGATCAAAATTTTTTCAAAAACTGTAAGGCACAACTGAGTGGACACCATTCGATAAATTCAGCTGGTTTTCGGTAAAAATTTTAACGGCTGATGAGAGATTTTGGTCTGGTAGTGTTGCTTTAAGGACGGCCCACGGCGCCTGACGGCGATCTGTGCTTCGAGGCGGCAGCGTCTCGCCGTTTCAAGTTGAAAACTTCCACATTTCAGGCTCTGTTGATCCAGGAAGTCGTCAGAGAACTTTCAGAAGAAGTCGGCATGAGGAGTTTATTCGGACATTCCATTGTTAACGGACATTTTGTAATGAAAGAACGTGCGGGCAGAGTCGCATGTCGGGCCGGACCCGACCGCGGGGGGTCGCGACAGGAAAAACACCTCCGTTGGAAACCTTAACGGACAAGTTGGAACATGCCCAAGCTGTTAAACAATTTCTCAGTTACTCACTTGTTGAAAGCCATCAAAAGCCGCCTGAATTTTACAAATGGTTTTCAACACAGAGGTGTTTTTCCTGTCGCGGCGCACACAGATTTGCCGAGTCGTCATGGAAACGACTCGGCGAATTTGCGCGCACGTCTTTCATTAAAAAATGTCCTCAAACAGTGGAATGTCCACATAAAGTCCTCATGTCAGCCTCTTCTGAATCTTCTCTGTTCTCTCATGACGTCCTGGGTGAATTAAGCCTTAAATTAGGATGTTTTCAGGTTGAAACAGGCCGACGACGGCGCCTGGAAGCGCTGCGCGACGTCCCGCTCCGTGGGAAGTCCTTACACCGACAGAAACACCCCATAATCTCTCATCAGCCGTTAAACTTTTCACCGAAAACCAGCTGAATTTCTCGAATAGTGTCCACTCGGATATTATTCACAGGTCCAGAAAAAAATTTGATAAAGCAACGCGCGCCGTCTCGAGCAGCATGTGAAACAAAGGAATTCAGCCGAGAGGGCAGGACCACATCTCACTCAAGGTCTGCCCACAGGGAAATGACATCACCGACACGCGTGAAAAAACTCACGCATGTGCACGAGGGTTCAAGCATGATTGGTGTAATCGCATGTCAATCAAATCCATATAGTTTTTTTTTTTTTATAAAACTGCCGGTTAGTTTTATAAGATACCTCGTATAAGGAGACATCTTGACCAGCATCCAGATCCTGATCACCTCCCAAATTCAGTGGACTCTTCCATGTTCTAGTAGTAATATTTATCTGTGGTGTAAATTTGGTGAGAATCCCTGAAGTCGATTTGATGTAATCTTTCAAAGCCTATATAAAGAGACATCTTGACCAGAATCCAGATCCTGATCACCTCCAAAATTCATTGGAGTCTTCCATGTTCTAATATTTATCTGTGGTGCAAATTTGGTGAGAATCTGTAAAGTTATTTATTTATTTTTTTAACGTAATCCTTCAAAGCCTACAGAGTAAATTTTGCAGAGTAAAATATACTCTGGGAGGATAACATTTGGTCCCAGTCCAAATAGAGTTAAATATACTCTATCACAGTGCTAAATCAGCTCTATCACAGTATAAAATCAGCTCTATCATGCTGTGAATGACTCTTATTGGAGTTGAAAAACATGATTTGACGAGACAGTAGAGCTGATTTCACTCTATAATAGAGTGTATTTAACTCTATTTGGACTGGGACTAAATGTTATCCTGGAAGAGTATATTTTGCTCTGCAAAATTTAGTGTGTATATAAAGTGAAATCTTGATCCAGAATCCGGATCCGGATCAATATCCATCTGTGGTGAAAATTTTGTCAAAATCCATGCAGTAGTTTTGACATAATCCTGCTACCAGACAGACAGACAAATAAACAAATGCAAATGATTTTATTATATCCTTGAATGACGTAAAAAGTTGCACTCTGCACAATTTCTAGAATCACAGCCACAGAAGCCTATAACGTCTTCAGAGATGCCACGGGTGTTGTGATGGCTTCCCTCACTAGTCTACTTCTTGCACAGTCACTCGGTTTTTGAGAAGTGCTTACTCCAGGCAAATTTAGCATGCAGTACGCACGCAACAGATCGCAAGATTCATGAATTTTAATTGACCAGTTGATTTACGCCCCCTATTCCTCACCTATGGTCATGAACTTGGGTAATGAAAGAAAGAACTAGAGCACCGCGCTCACAGTGTGCAAACCTGTGTGTGATCACATCGCACCTCTTCTCATATTATGCACTCCTAATGTCTTCAAAAATAGATTTCCAGGAGGTTTAGTTTGCTGCCCCCTGGTTTTGGACCATGGTGAGGGATTAATGAGATGAACAATCTCGCTCTTAAGGGTGCAGCAGCATCCCAGACTGACGAGCAAAGACCATTAAAGTGTGTAACCGAATTATGTGTGTGCAGAATGAGCCATAAGTCTGCTTTTACTCAATTCAGCTGAGGGAAAATTGAATATTTGATCGGCCATTAAGGATGCAGGAGCAGATGGTTCATTCATGTTGGAAAAATAACAACTTTAAAAGCAGCGTTAAGAACAAACGATTCTCAGCGGTCAGAGTGTTCACATTAAGCCAAGAGTGAGTCTGATGAATCAAATATGAAATCTGTGGCATGTTGGATTCATTAAAAAGAATCAGTAAACTCAGCTCGAGGGTCATCTGAAGCTTTGCTGGTGTGAAAATTTAACTACCAGCAATTTCACCGGATTTTTCAGCCACCCCTCAGTTTGGAAAGTTGATTTTATTAATGCTACTAGAGAGAGTGTTTGGATCTTATCCTACACCAGCAGGTCAGGTCGAGGAGCATGAGCTGGTGCCGTGTATCCTGGTCCTGGATGGCAACTACCCAAGCTGACAACCATTTCATTTCCACCTCTAGAAACTATCCATTTGCCACATCCAGAAGATATGTGGAGGGTACATTTGGCCTTTTCCAGTTTCAGAACACTGAGGCACACGCGCATTGGATCCTGCCCAGAAAAACGCGCCACATGGCTATTCACTGGTTAGCATCTATTATATAACGGCTGAGTGGATCCTTGTCATTTGATTGGTGGGTTGTCTGTCACCTGACATGGACTATTCATACCATTTACCATTGTGTTTCATTGACCGTGCAATCATTCTTTTTAGCGTGCAATTTTGGCGCTATATGAAATGCGCTATTACACACCCCGACCACCGCGCACGCTCACACTACCGGGGGCGGCATTTAGCTAAACATGGTGGAGTTTGTTTTGCTGGCGGACAAAAGTTTGATGGAGCTATTTAACGCTCCTAATTCTTCTAACACACACACAAAAAACAAATCCACTACGCCATAAGCCGTCTGGAGGCATGAAGAGCTGTTAGGATGAAAAGCTGGACAAATTTCAGACATGAATTTTCGCTGGACTGAGGAACCACCTTTCTTTTTTTTTTTTTGGAAGTACACAAAGTCAGTGCACGGTATCACAGACTACATCGTCAGAATTATTTTTGAACTAACTGTTTTTACAAGTTGACTCAGAATAATTTTTGATTCCTGTTTAAAGTTCATGTTGGACTCTTGACATCAAAACACCAGTGGAACACCAAAATGTAAGTCCCTTTTCTGTTCTTTAGAAATTAATAAAATATCAAATGATAAGGATCTATTTTAGGTGTAATATAAAACAAATAATGAATGTTTTTTCTTTTGTGCAATGGAAAGAATATTTCATGAGGTGAAAGATGGAACATTCCATCTTTCACTTCATGAAATATTCGTGCCATTGAACTCATAAACATTCATCATTTGCATACTGTAAGTCTCCAAGACTTGGACCTTTTCCTCCTTCGTTCTGTGACACCGTACTATTTTTTTTAGTTCCTGAGCCAGCATCGCTCCTCTGTTCTTCACACTTCAATTTCAGCTCCAGCGTTAACTTCGACAAACTTCCAGGGACCTTGTTGAAAATCGCTTCTCACCTCCTCTCGTCCCATTTCCAATCTCACTATCCTGCAAATCAAAGAAAATAAAAACAACAAAAAACCCTTTTTTGTCACTTTGCTCATGCCGCTATTCTCTTTTTTTTTTTAATTATTTTTATTGTTTATTATGGTGTTGGCTGACTCATCACTGATGAATGCCTCTAGTTTGCTGAATTGGGCTGATAAAGTATGTTCCTCCACTGAGAAAACAAACAAACAAACAAACAAACAAACATCTTCTCTCATATTTTTCTGGCTGTTTTCTTCTCAGAACTTTGCTCACCTTCTCGGTGAATAAAGAAGAATATTTCAAAAATTCACTTAAAGTTGCGCTCGTGTTATTTCCTTTGGCAAAGATGGAAACACTGAACGCGACGAGCAGCTCGTCACACAATCACGACTATAAAAAGGATGCTTATCAACAAAGCTTTGAGCAACCTTACTAATTGCCGCAACATCTGCCAATGCGTCCACGGGTCCTGTTTACAATAATATCTGAGAGGGTCAAAGGAGAAATTAATTTTCCTTAAAATAGCACGTGTGACTCAGACGAGATAGAGACAGTTGTCATGTGTGCCGTGCTGAAGCACAGGTAATGATAGCGGCGGCGGTGGTGGCGGTTGCAGTGCTGTTCCTCTCTGTAATGGCGTCTGAGTTGAGGCCGAAGCAGTGATGAGTCACCCAGTCCCAAAATGTTCATCATTATGTCCAGCTAGCCTGACTAAACACGCCTCAGAATCAGCGCATCACTCCGCTTGTAGTCCACAGCAAAAACCTGCAAATAAACTACCCGAAATCAGCTCTGCGCCACAAACCGGGAACTTTACTATTCTGTGCTGTGATAACCGAGCCCAAACTGGAACCGGAACCCGGAACCAACTTCAACGTGCACTAAAGGGCGTTGCTCAAAAGCAGGGTGGTGTCTCACCAGGCTGTGCCTGCACTCTAAGAAATTAAATGTTGAATTTAATTGATAAAGTTAAGGTAACCTTTTCCACATAACATTGTCAATTAAGTGCAAAACAAAACTGTAGTTGAAATTAATTAAATCAAATAAAACATTATTACCTAAATCCCTAAAGTTTCTGTGTAGGCTCTCAGTTGTCCAGGTGGTTTCCATAGTAGAGAAGCTTGAATCTTCGACTGAAGCAACCCAGTCCAGTTGAAGATTCAAGCTTCTCTACTACCTAAATCCCTAAAATTAACAATTGCAAGTATATTGAAAATAATAGTATTAATTACATATTAAACCCCTGTGTTTCATTTCTTAGAGTGGGTAGTTGGAGATGCAAATTTGCGACAAAATACAATAAAAAAAAAAAACAAGCGCGATAATATTTGCTTTTCAAATGGATAGAAAAATGCTGTGTATGTCAGGAAAGCTGCCCTTAATGATCATTTTTATGCTACAGAAATAAAGTCAGTGTCTTGGAGAAACCAGTAGTCTGCATCGTCTTAGGAGAACAAAAGTAGGTGTTTCTGAACTCTAATGACTTTTAGAATATGGAGTGGCCATACGCCCAACCGTTGGGTCAATAAAGTAAATTTGCGAGCATATACACCCAACCACAACCGACCAATGAGCGTGCTTGTAAGCTCACTTCCGGTTTCAATGCGGGAGGGAAAAAATGCGCAAGGGTTCGCAGCCCGCAGAGGAGCTGTGATCTAAAGCGGTTCTGTTTGGCTCATCACATCCAGGGAACAGTGTCAAACTAACACCATCTTACAGCCAACAAGCAGCATTTAGTTCAAAAATTGTTTCATCTTTGTTAACAGGCTTCCATTCAAAATGCTTAGGAAGTTTGTCTGTTTTCATCCATTGCGCTGTTTTCGCAGTAATTAAAGACGGCGCCATTAAATGTGTCAAACATACGCCGCAATAGAGCCTTAAAAAGTGGTGTATAAAACGTAGTTTAGATGCACAAAAAATGTCAAATACACGATCACGGTTGGGCGAATAAGATTAGACATTATATTTATCTGCCCAATGGTTGTGCATGTAACATTCAGTGTGTGACTTATCTGTCCAACGGTTGGTTGAATAAGATAAGACATTATATTTATCTTCCCAACGGTTGGGCGTATAGCCTTTGCCTTTAGAATAACAGTGGGATCCCAGTTAAAAAACCATAGGTTTAACGTGGTCAGTGACTTCTGAGGTGATGAGCAAGATGTCAGTTTTCAGTCCTTTGAACAAAGGTCCATATGACTAATACCACCAAGATTCACGCATGTTCTGAAAAATGGTTCAAACTATTTTTCTGAAATTTG
Source organism: Thalassophryne amazonica (assembly GCF_902500255.1). Taxonomy (NCBI): domain Eukaryota; kingdom Metazoa; phylum Chordata; class Actinopteri; order Batrachoidiformes; family Batrachoididae; genus Thalassophryne; species Thalassophryne amazonica. The sequence goes on from NC_047121.1 coordinate 62,876,531, forward strand.
TTACAATCAATCCTGTCTGGTCACGATAAGGTGGACTTGCCGATTGAAACCACGCACCCCCTTCCTGTTCCTACCAGGCCGCCTGTAAGGGTAAACAATTTCAGGGGACTACATACAGAATTGACTTACTTAATTCCACTTTCCCCATATTTGGTCAAAATAACTCTTTTGTGCAAAGGACTTCAGGGTCTTGATCCTATTTCTGGAACTCTTCCTTGCGACAAAGTTGTTGCACAAACATGACAGACTTGGAGGGTATTTTATTTAGTATGTGTTGTCTGAGAGCAGTTGCTGATACCACACATTGGTGCATCCATCACTCCACGGAACCACCCCGGATCCTGGATGGTAACCACTCAGGCAGATAGCCAGTCCATCCCCACTTCTTGAAACAAACCATCTATCATGTTGCAGCCAGGAGAAATGTGATATCCTCTTTGACCCTGTCCATTTGCTGAGGCCCTCAATAGTGAGACACCTGCATGCTAGATCATGCACAGAGGAGCAGTACCACACGAACAAAATGTCTTTGCTGACATTGCCTGAGGATGCTCGTGATGCTCCTCTTCTTAGTCTCCCTAATCAACGGCTCATTTGAAACAAAATCATTCCAGCAGTACTCAAGAATCCTCTGAAGAGACCTACCACTCTCCTGCAAAGATATCAGCATCATCAAACACCTCTACCCAGCGACTCTTGTGTCTCCATAATCTCTTCCCAGGCGTCTCCCAATCTGAGAGACCAAGGAACCAGAGACATGAGCGTCACTGCAGAAATAAACAAATGCACCAGCAAGTTCAACACTTCCGCCGCACACAGATACATTTGTGATGGCTGAGTCCTGAAAGTCACTGAAGGCCTGGATCTTAATCTAGATCCAGGACAATCGGAAGCCCAAACCCGCCGATACGTTGCTCAGCTCAAATCCCATCTAACTTCAAACAAAACCACCTCCAACGCTTGTACTTAAAGTAGCGCAAGAACAGCCAAACGGGCTCACCAATTGCTGTAGATCACAGCGCCCTCTGGTGGTCACAAACAAAAGCCACGTTTGTCTGTTTTGTCTGGTGGTTTCACAGACTGGGGCTGGGTTTAGGACATGACAAATTCACAACTTTGTCAGAACTTCTGAGAACAATTTTTTTAAGAAATTGGCAAAATATTGATGCAAGTTTTTTTATGCCTTTAAAGAGCGCTGGAGAGAATACTTTTAAGAAGAAGTTGTTACAATGAAAAACATTAACGTCCACAAGATGATAAGACATGTCCTTGTGGGACACCTTACTGTGTGCAGACTTTCAATTCCAATCACAATTGTTTTGTCAATAACTCAAATCCATAACGAAGCAGTGATTACTTTCATCAAACTGACAGGAAACCTTTCAGAAGCTGGACTCTGGCAGTTTGGATCTCAGTCTGGGTGGGGCGGCGTCTCCACGCGGACATTGCAGCACTTTGCATGTGCGATCAGATTCTATAAACACATGAGAGAGCATAATATTTACCAGACTGAAACACAATTAATCCCTCCTTCCTGTTCAACACGTGCCTGCAACATGAGCTTAATTGACTTAGACACTCGGATGCGTCCACTGCACTCGCTTTAAACGCTCATCAGTCTTCATTAAGGGAGAAGAAAAGTAGGAAGGGAGTGCCAAAGCTTTTAAGCTCATAATAATCATCAGAATTGATCAGTGTCAGGGCAGAGCTGGACTGTGATGATGCTGCAGTCAGCCGGTAACACGCTTCCATGCTTTGGAAGCGTGGCAGAAAATGTACACGCATAAATACATTCCCACAGACGGCTCGGGTTGATGAGTTCGCCATTCGCCGTCTTTCGGATGTGACATTTGTTTCCCCGTGACCTCACAGTAAGTGGCAATTACCGGTTTAGCTGCAAATGTCTCTCCAACAAGCCTGCCGGGTTGGCGTGTAATTCCTTTTGGGACTTTCCGGGTGTGCACATATTGAACGAGTACCGAGAAAGCCTATTTAACCGAAATGTGGCTTTTTCTTTTGGTGCTCACATGAGATTTTGGTCATTTTACAGAAATGCGCCAGATCTAGTTTTTTTGGGGGGGGTTCACGCTGTGATACGTTTAATGTGCTCGACTTGCCAAATAAAGCTATCAGCTGAAACTTGATATTGAGCTAAAATATGATGTTTAGCTTGAGGAAAGAGGTTTTTCTTTCACACTAAAGAGAATTAAAATAAAAAAAGATGTTTTAAAAAGTTTAATTTTCCCTGCATTTAGCAGGGCATGCCTAGAATTCAAGGAGTCCACGTGTAAGTGAGCGAGTGAGTGAGTGGGTTCTGGAAGTAGTTCTGCAAAACTCACTGCAGCTGGTCAGCTCTGAAATTTTGAGAGCAAATTTATCTTGCAAAATAAAATCATCAAACATTTGTCAAGTTGCTTGTGAAGCTTGTTTTTTTTTTTTTTTATCAATTTTTTTTTCCTCCATATTGGGATGCACCAACTTTTTCTCCAAAAACCAGGTTGTGAGCATTTTTACATGCAGCCTTTGCAGACGTTTCATCAATAATACAAATTCCTTCCAAAGCTTCATTCTCCAGAGTTTACAAATACTTTGCACCGCTGTGGTTCAAGAGTGACATTTGGTTTTCCACAAACTGAGACGTCTCAGCTCTCACTGTGTTTCTCTTTCATTCCAACTGAATAATATTTTATTCATAATGGTTTCAGAAAAGTGCTTTTAGCACTCTCCATTGTGATGGTGGTGGTGGTGGTGGTGGGGGTAACTAGACATTTTTTTGTGTGCAAAGTCCTGAAGCATGTGTGCTAGAGAGCAAATCACCTTCACGAGCTCGTGTTAAATTACAGCCGGCTGTCACACACAGATAAGCAGCAGCTGGAACGAATACAAAAAAAGACACTTCGTTTTGAACTTATAGGTTGGGAGGATATGAGGCCACAAAGCATGAATAGTCTCTTTCTAGGAAATTGTATTCAATAAGTCAAAGGCACGTGGTGTTCATGTTGCAAATTCTAGATTTCTGCACACAAAAAGGGACTTTTTTCACTTCCCTGAGGTGAAATGATAAAAGATTTATAATTAAATGTAGTTGCTGCTTTGCACCATTTCAGTAAATGAACTGCATTTATATAGCACTTTTCCATCTGCATCTGACACTCAAAGTGCTTTACAATAATGCCTCACATTCACCATGATGTCAGGGTGCTGCCATACAAGGCGCTCACTACACACCAGAAGCAACTAGGGGATTAAGGACCTTACCCAAGGGCCCTTAGTGATTTTCTGGTCAGACTGGGATTTAAACCAAGGATCCTCTGGTCTCAAGCCCAACAGCTTAACCATGAGACCATCACCTCCCTCAGATTCTTACCACTGATAATAAATCAATCTGAGGGTAAGAATCTAACTAAATAAGTGCAGTGTCAGGTTTGGAAGTACCCCCCTCATGCCACACATCGATGCATCCACCACAGTACAGAACGGCCCAGAGTCCTGGTTGGCAAGCACCCAGGAAGACAAACGGCTCATCCCTACCTCCTGAAAATATCCACCTATGTGTCGCAGCCAGATGAAATGTCAGCATCACTTTGGTCTTTTCCAGTTGCTGGTATGGAAGTAAATCTGCACCATCAGAGTTTGAATTAGAATTTTTAAGGTTGAAATTTTTTTAGCATCAAAATATTCAGCCTCAAAATACATAAATAAATAAATAAATAAATTGAACCGGAAAAAAAAAAAATTGAACCTTAAAAAAAAAAAAAAAAAACAAGGTCAAAGAATTTAATCTAAAAAATTTCAATCTCAAAAATTCAACCTTAAAAAAAAATCAACTTCAAAAATAGAAAAGCAGGGAGAAGCAATTGATCCCTGTCTCGATCATCCAACATTCAGCCAATCACATTTTTCCCCACTGGTCATGTGACACTGAGACCAAATCGAAAGAAGAAGAGGACATGACACATTGCTGAACATTGGATGATTGAGACAGGGATTGATTGCTTCTCCCTGCTTTTCTATTTTTTGAGGTTGAATTTTTTAGGTTGAGTTTTTTGAGGTTGATTTTTTTTTTTTTTTTAGGTTGAATATTTTGATGCTAAACAAATCCAACCATAGAAATTCAACTTCAAACTCTGACTTTGATACTAAAAAAGAAATTCAACGTTAAAAATTCAAATTCAAACCCTGATGGCACAGATTTACTTCCATACGCTGGGAAGACGTGTACTACAAGGTAAAATGTCGAACCCTCACAAAGCCAGGTTAGTTCGACCTGACATGGCTGGAAATAGATACCTTACAGAATAACTGCAGCTCTACATGATACTTGTCGTGCTTTCACCATCTCTGCAGGCCTTATTAGGTTTCATTAAACACGATGAGCCATTGATAATTGGACTCGTGATGTGTGATAAACGGGATAACGACGTGATGCGTGATGTGACGGGGATGTGGGTGTGTGGAGCTGCCCGCTGCCCCGTGGCACTGCACAGATGAGATTTACTCTGCACGCATCAGCCCGCCCTCTCCAATTTCATTACGTGTATCCGCAAGCTGGTGGTAACGAGGCTTTATTGCCAGCATTGGAAAGCCGTCACCGAGCGAGAACGGAGCTGTTCTCTGCTGTCAGAAACCTGTCCTGATGCTGCTGTGGTGCACACGCCACAGCTTGCTGTCTGACAACTGCTTGGGCTTTGCAGGAGCTTCCGCGGATATCTGCGCCGAAGATGCTGGATGCACGTTTCCCCTTACTCGCCGCTCCGCTTCATAACAGGCATTTTCACTTAGTCCCCCATGTTGCCAGGGCAGCACTCGCCAGCCCTAACAGCCTGTCAGCACTTTACCACACAGAAAGAGAAGCCACACAGGTAACGAGGATGCAATCTATAGCAGCGAGTGCGTGACTAGCGCTCTGTGGTGGATCAGGAGAAGGGATGAAGACCCTGAATGATGCGACGTGGAACTATAACGAAAATCCACTTTTGGCAGCAGACATGCATCTTGAAAGCATCTCATACTCACTGATTGAGGAGCAACACACTTTAAGAGGAATATACTTGTACTTACGAAGCACACCCTCAACTGGAAGAGGTTTGGAAGGAATTAGGAGCAGGTGGCACAGCAGAATCACAACACAAGAAATTAAAAATGCACCTTTATATCAACTCAAAGCTGACAACACTGAAAAAAAGAGAATGTTTGAACCAACTTAAAAAAGTGTTACAATTTGTAAAAACCTGAATGAATTAAGTTGTTTGAACTTAAGTTTGTTAACTTTCAAACTTAAGTTCAAACAACTTAATTCATTCAGGTTTTTACAAATTGTAACACTTTTTTAAGTTGGTTCAAACATTCTCTTTTTTCAGTGTAAAGAGCAGTGCATCATTTTGAGTAAAGTGTCTCTTGCTGATGCACTTTTCACACACTCACATTGCCTAGTCAACAGTTTACTAATGACAGGCTGAAGAACCATCTGTGTGTTACTGGATGGAGATGGGCCCAGTTGGGAATAGCCGGAATCTGATGCCAATCTGTCATAGGGCCACATATAGACAAGCAAACACATTAACACCCACACACACACCTACGGACAATTTAAAGTTTCCAATCCATCTAACCTGTGTGTCTTTGGATGTGGGAGGAAACCGGAGCACCCGGAGAGAACCCACGGAAACACGGGGAGAACATCCAAACTCCACACAGAAAGGCCACAGGTGGGAATCGATCCCATGACCTTCTTGCTGTGAGGCAACAGTGCTAACCACTAAGCCACCGTGCGGTCATTAAACCGAAGCTTTGGAAATAAAAGGAAGTGCCGAGTTTGTTTCAAGCTAGATGGAACTTCAAAACCACACAGAGAGAGACAGAGAGAGAATGAAGAAGTGTCTGTGACCGTGAGGTTTAGAACCGAACCACTGTCAAACAATCGGAAAGTAATGATTTAGAAGGGATGCCCAAAAAGTTCTGCTTCCAACGTCAGTATTTCAATAATAAGCAGGATGTGGAACTGAAACTGGTATGAGAATAGTCCTTTACTTATTGACTACCGCTACACCAAACCACACCTGATCCTAATCCATCGTCAATCCAGCATCCAGCAGGGGGCAGACATGCCAATCGGATATTGGACATTGTAGGCCATTTTATTATGGTGAATTACAAGATGACGTCCGTGGTTTTAGAGTTACGTTAACAACAAACAAGGAGAACAAAGACAAAGAAAATGAAGAACACCAACAATTTGCTTATGGTGGCACCTTCAAAGCAACTGTCATAAATGCGGTTCTGATGGATTATTAGCAGACGTCTACACTCATGCAGATGCTATAATTTTTGCAAACAGGCATCATTACTGTTGATGGCTGGTTAGAATACATGAGTATGTTACTTTACAACCTGTGAATCCTTTTGAGGTGAGGTGCAATTCACCTTGAAGCAGCCTTTTTGTCGCTTTGGTGTCACACATCCAGGAAAAAGGCTCGTGGGCCCACGAGGGTGCAGCAAACCTGGGCTTGATGATGCCATCTCTCTATAACATAATTACCACCAAGCCTCAAGGAATGGGACCGGCAAGGAGTGCTGCTGTGTCAAGGGAGGATGAAGACATCAAAGACAGACAGATGGTTCTGAGGTTTTACAACCTCAACTCAATCTCCTGTAGATAGTATTGCATAATGAGCCGGTGCTCTGCTCCAGATACAAAGCCAAAATGATGATGCATTGATGCAGGCTGAGACAATATTTCAGTCATCTACCTCTGCTGAATCCCACAGTGCCACATACAGCAGAGCGGCCAATTATTTACTCCAGCTACTCACGGACCGCGATTTAGAGTCAGGGTGCAACAGTCAACAAAAGCAAGTGCAGCTTTCAGACAGCGAGTATCTTCTGTGAGCTGTTAAACTGGCAGCAGCAGCCTGAAACCCCCGAAGGGGCTCGAAAATTCTGAGCATCCAGGCTTTTTGCACACTTAAAATAGAAGTGTTATGCAGTGTATCTCACCTGATGCTGTCATTGTTGATTTCCACATTTTAGCTGCGCGCTTTGCTCTCGCGTGGCAGGCACACTGTGCCTTAGATTTGGATTTTCCAGCAGGGACTTGCTGCAGAAATACAAAAAGATGAGAAATAATAGCAACATCTCTGGCTTAAAAGAAAGGATTCTGACACATGCACAACAGACAACAGCACATTTCTCTCCACTCGAGTGTGTTCGTTCCACATGGATGCCCATCTCTCTCCATCTGCAGACTACATTAGTATCCTTCTATACTGTAATTACAGAGTAAAATAATACAACTACTCAGTAAGCAGCTGGATTGAGAGGAGATTTAAAAGTGGCATGGATGGGCGTCACTTCCAGTTTTAACTACCACTGTGTTCGAGTGCTGCTGATCTTCATTTGCAAATTTGGAGAGAATCTGCGAAGTTGTTTTGACGTAATCTTTCAAAGCCTATTTAAAGGGACATTTTGACCAGAATCCAGATCCAGATCACCTCCAAAATTCATTGGAGTCTTCCATGTTCTAGTAATATTTATCTCTGGTGCAAATTTGGTGAGAATCCGTGAAATTGTTTTGATGTAATCTTTCAAAGCCTATATAAAGGGACATTTTGACCAGAATCCGAATCCAGATGACCTCCAAAATTCAGTCACCGAGCAAGAACGGAGCTGTTCTCTGCTTCCATGTCCTAATCTGTGGTGCAAATTTGGTGAGAATCCGTGAAGTTGTTTTGACGTAATCTTTCAAAGCCTATATAAAGGGACATTTTGACCAGAATCTGGATCCGGATCACCTCCAAAATTCAGTGGAGTCTTCCATGTCCTAATCTGTGGTGCAAATCTGGTGAGAATCCATGAAGTTGTTTTGACGTAATCTTTCAAAGCCTATATAAAGGGACATTTTGACCAGAATCCAGATCCGGATCACCTCCAAAATTCAGTGGAGTCTTCCATGTTCTAGTAATATTTATCTTTGGTGCAAATCTGGTGAGAATCCATGAAGTTGCTTTGATGTAATCTTTCAAAGCCTATATAAAGGGACATTTGGACCAGAATCTGGACCCAGATCATCTCCAAAATTCATTGGAGTCTTCCATGTCCTAATCTGTGGTGCAAATTTGGTGAGAATCTGTGAAGTTGTTTTGATGTAATCTTTCAAAGCCTATGTAAAGGGACATTTTGACCAGAATCCAGATCCGGATCACCTCCAGAATTCATTGGCGTCTTCCATGTTCTAATAATATTTATCTTTGCTGCAAATTTGGTGAGAATCCGTGAAGTCGTTTTGACGTAATCTTTCAAAGCCTATATAAAGGGACATTTGGACCAGAATCCTGATCATCTCCAATATTCAGTGGAGTCTTCCATGTCCTAATCTGTGGTGCAAATCTGGTGAGAATCCATGAAGTTGTTTTGACGTAATCTTTCAAAGCCTATATAAAGGGACATTTGGACCAGAATCCTGATCATCTCCAATATTCAGTGGAGATGTCCATATCCTAATCTGTGGTGCAAATTTGGTGAGAATCCGTGAAGTTGTTTTGACGTAATCTTTCAAAGCCTATATAAAGGGACATTTTAACCAGAATCTGGATCCGGATGACCTCTAAAATTCAGTGGAGTCTTCCATGTCCTAATCTGTGGTGCAAATCTGGTGAGAATCCATGAAGTTGTTTTGACGTAATCTTTCAAAGCCTATATAAAGGGACATTTGGACCAGAATCCTGATCATCTCCAATATTCAGTGGAGTTGTCCATATCCTAATCTGTGGTGCAAATTTGGTGAGAATCCGTGAAGTTGTTTTGACGTAATCTTTCAAAGCCTATATAAAGGGACATTTTAACCAGAATCTGGATCCGGATGACCTCTAAAATTCAGTGGAGTCTTCCATGTCCTAATCTGTGGTGCAAATCTGGTGAGAATCCATGAAGTTGTTTTGACGTAATCTTTCAAAGCCTATATAAAGGGACATTTTGACCAGAATCCAGATCCGGATCACCTCCAAAATTCAGTGGAGTCTTCCATGTCCTAATCTGTGGTGCAAATCTGGTGAGAATCCATGAAGTTGTTTTGACGTAATCTTTCAAAGCCTATATAAAGGGACATTTTGACCAGAATCCAGATCCGGATCACCTCCAAAATTCAGTGGAGTCTTCCATGTTCTAGTAATATTTATCTTTGGTGCAAATCTGGTGAGAATCCATGAAGTTGCTTTGATGTAATCTTTCAAAGCCTATATAAAGGGACATTTGGACCAGAATCTGGACCCAGATCATCTCAAAAATTCATTGGAGTCTTCCATGTCCTAATCTGTAAGTTTATGAACTCAGAAATATTGTGGCAACTGATTACCTCAGTATTTCTGAGTTCTGCTAACTTGTTTGGCTTTAGAGTGCAGGAAGCAGCTGGGCGACCAACATGTAGACCTGGATTTGACTACCAGTCACACTATGTGTGTGGTTGGACAACAATTGCTCTCTGCATTGTCCCAGTCCACACAACTGTGAATGGGTTCTGGCAGAGGTGGGATGAAGTCACTGTCAAGTCATTCTCAAATCATGAATCAGCAAGTCTCAAGTCAGCTTGCAAGCAACTGGTGGTCATTATGACTTGGGACTTGACTTGAGACTTGTAACTTGTTGGTGACTTCGTCCCACCTCTGGGTTCTGGTCTTGGCTTTGTGTCCAGGGTGAGTTGTCTCACACTACAGTATCCAGGGATAAGCACCAGCATCAATGGTCTTCAGGGCCGATATAAGACTTACTGTTATTTGGCAGCTGTAAATATCTTCAAACATCAGCTGGTGTGTTGGATCATTTCTGCAAGGAAGATATTTACACCCGTCTCATGGAAATGCCAGGTAAGCTCTACTAAAGTAGCAAACATTGGAATGGTATTCATCATCATGGTAGATGTGAGTGTGATAGGAATCCCATTTGCAAGCCTTGCAACATGCACGGTGTCTTCTGTGCAAAGCATCTGAATTCATCGCTCATGTGAGATGAAGTACTCTGAACAAACAGCCCAGATGTTGGGTGGACTTCAACAGTTGTTATCGGCATTTACTCAGCTGATGGAAGAAAGCAATTTAATCCTTTTTTCAAGGCTAATATGCCACTTAGGCAACTCAAAGCAACGTCAGGTTCTTGCCTTTCCTCTGAACATGATTTGTAGACCCACAATTTTGACACCCCCCCACAACCCACCCCAACACTGTAGTCTGTAAAAAACTGTGAATAACACCTTCAAGTTGACTAAATACTGTAGATTTACATTTTGCATAAGAGTAATCTGCAAGAGGTGTGAGCATGTGACCTTCTCAGTTCTTGTAGCCGAGGCCGGTTTTTTTCAAAATGAAACAGTTGGAGACTCTCCCAAAGCAAAGTAGTCGACTAAAGCCGAAAGTTGAATTTGAGGCGGCCTTTTATTTTTTTGACACTGTGATTTAAAGTAATCTCTGTATCTGTGCCGGGCACTTGGCTTTGGAGTACATCGTCCATCCAGACTGCCCCCCCCCCCCATGCTCATCCTGTGAAGTCCATCTTTTTTTCTGTCCTCCTTGATCCTCCTTGTCAGTGGAGAGGTGACCAGATGAGTCACTGTGGTTTGTGCATGGATTTAGTATCTCTTGAGAGTTGCCCACCTTAGTAGTGTAAACTGTCACAGATGAATTATGATTGTCTTTTTGCATACGTGGATTTTTTTGTCAAGGACAAGCCTCTGGTCACGCTAGCAAACTGCAGCATACATTCCACCTGCACCCTCACAAATAGGCGGAGCCTATCACAGCTATTACTTTGTCAATGTGGAATCAATCATTACCGTATTTTCGTGACTATATTTCACACCAGAGTATTAGTCACATCTGTCCAAGAATGTGTAATGGGGGGGATTTAAGTTGAATTGGTCGATGAGTCCCATATATTTTCAAAACGTGGCACGACTACTTCATGCAACAACCAAAAACAAAAACAACTATTATTTATTTATTTATAGCACAAAGACCACAAGCAGAAGTTAATGGCATAATTAATGTTATTATATGTGGCACAAAGAACTCAAGAAAACTGCTTCTTGTTGCCACTGAACAAACAAAAACATCAATGGATGTGCATGTATACTACTCTAAATGTAAATAAACTTTTTCAAGCATTACAATTCTATGGCCTTACCATAGCCTAGTCTTCCTTCTCATTGTCCTCCAGCTGTTCCACAAAGCACAAACAAGTCAAGTGCTGAGTAGTGTGAAGGCTCTATTCTCTCTTTATTTGAGAATGTGGTCTTTCAGTTTGAGTGCATGATTTATTACAGTCTGGAAAAATTCTATCTATCCATCCATCCTGCTTAAAAAAGAATTAGGGGAACACAGTGTTTCTCTAATTATATATATATATATATATATATATATATATATATATATATATATATATATATATATATATATATATATATATACGAGGGCTGTCAATAAAGTAACGGTCCTTTTTATTTTTTTCAAAAACTATATGGATTTCATTCATATGTTTTTACGTCAGACATGCTTGAACCCTCGTGCGCATGCGTGAGTTTTTCCACGCCTGTCGGTGACGTCATTCGCCTGTGAGCACTCCTTGTGGGAGGAGTCATCCAGCCCCTCGTCGGAATTCCTTTGTCTGAGAAGTTGCTGAGAGACTGGCGCTTTGTTTGATCAAAATTTTTTCTAAACCTGTGAGACACATCGAAGTGGACACGGTTCGAAAAATTAAGCTGGTTTTCAGTGAAAATTTTAACGGCTGATGAGAGATTTTGAGGTGATTCTGTCGCTTTAAGGACTTCCCACGGTGCGAGACGTCGCTCAGCGCTCTCAGCCGCCGTCGTCAGCCTGTTCAAGTTGAAAACCTCCACATTTCAGGCTCTATTGATCCAGGACGTCGTGAGAGAACAGAGAAGTTTCAGAAGAAGTCGGTTTCAGCATTTTATCCGGATATTCCACTGTTAAAGGAGATTTTTTTAATGAAAGACGTGCGGACGGGTCCGCGCGTCGGGACGCAGCGGACGCGGTGCGGCGGCACAGGAAAAACACCTCCGTGTTGATAACCATTTGTAAAATCCAGGCGGCTTTTGATGGCTTTCAGTGGAGTGAGTATATGAGAAATTGTTTAACAGCAGGACATGTTCCAACTTGTCCTTAAGGCTTCCAGCAGAGGTGTTTTTCCTGTGGCGGAGCGTCGCGGCGGCTGCGAGCCTGAAACTTGAAACTTCTGAAACTTCTCTGTTCTCTCACGACGTCCTGGATCAATAGAGCCTGAAATGTGGAGGTTTTCAGCTTGAACAGGCTGATGACGCCGCCTGAGAGCGCTGAGCGACGTCTCGCACCGTGGGAAGTCCTTAAAGCGACAGAATCACCTCAAAATCTCTCATCAGCCGTTAAAATTTTCACTGAAAACCAGCTTAATTTTTCGAACCGTGTCCACTTCGATGTGTCTCACAGGTTTCGAAAAAATTTTGATCAAACAACGCGCCAGTCTCTCAGCAACTTCTCAGACAAAGGAATTCCGACGAGGGGCTGGACGACTCCTCCCACAAGGAGTGCTCACAGGCGAATGACGTCACCGACAGGCGTGGAAAAACTCACGCATGCGCACGAGGGTTCAAGCATGTCTGACGTAAAATCATATGAATGAAATCCATATAGTTTTTGAAAAAAATAAAAGGACCTATACTTTATTGACAGACCTCGTGTATATATATATATATATATATATATATATATATATATATATATATATATATATATATATATACGCAAGGGCTGTCAATAAAGTTACAGTTACACAAGCACTCCTTGTGGGAGGAGTCGTCAAGCCCCTTGTCAAAATTCCTTTGTCTGAGAAGTTGCTGAGAGACTGGCACTTTGTTTGATCAAAATTTTTTCTAAACCTGTGAGGCACATCGAAGTGGACACGGTTCGAAAAATTAAGCTGGTTTTCGGTGAAAAGTTTAACGGCTGATGAGAGATTTTGAGGTGATACTGTCGCTTTAAGGACTTCCCACGGAGCGAGACGTCGTGCAGCACTCTCAGGCGCCGTCGTCAGCCTGTTTCAAGCTGAAAACCTCCACATTTCAGGCTCTATTGATCCAGGACGTCGTGAGAGAATAGAGAAGTTTCAGAAGAAGTCGGTTTCAGCATTTTATCCGGATATTCCACTGTTAAAGGAGATGTTTTTAATGAAAGACGTGCGGACGGATTGCAGCGTCGGCTCGCAGCCGCCACGACGCTCCGCCACAGGAAAAACACCTCTGTTGGAAGCCTTAAGGACAAGTTGGAACATGTCCAGCTGTTAAACAATTTCTCAGATACTCACTCCACTGAAAGCCAACAAAAGCCGCCTGGATTTTACAAATGGTTATCAACACGGAGGTGTTTTTCCTGTGCCGCTGCACCGCGCCGGCTGCGATCCTGTGGGCGTCACACAGATTAAGGAGCGGTACAACCGGTTTAAAGACGGCCGCACAACTGTGGAGAGCGAGCCACGCTCCGGTCGGCCATCAACATGCTGAAATGACCAGATCATTTCCAAAGTGAACGCTGTGGTGATGTGGGACCATCGTGTGACTATCCGAGAAATTGCGGGAGAGGTGGACATCAGCACTTTTTTGGCACATTTCACTGTGACAGAAGATTTGTTCATGAAAAGAGTGGCGGTGAAATGTCTGAATCTTCCGAATGGTTTCCACCTGTCGCCCAGTTTCTGGTAAAATTTGATGCAGTGCTGCTCCAGTCGTTCCATCATTTTCCTTGCAATGAAAATCCGCCGAGAGCACAACACACATCCTCACACAAAGGCTGCTTACCAGCAAATGATGCAATCGACAGGCGTGAAAATGTTCACGCATGCGCATGAAGGTTCAAGGTTTGCTCATGCAAGCACACGTGATTCAAAACCATCGGGTTTTTGCAAAAAATAAAAAGGTCCGATACTTTTGTAACAGACCTCATATATATGTGTGTGTGTGTGTGTGTGTGTGTGTGTGTGTGTGTGTGTGTGTGTGTGTGTGTGTGTGTGTGTGTGTGTGTGTGTGTGTGTGTGTGTGCACTTAAAATATGTGTTTCATAAATGATCATGGACCATCCATCCATCTTCTATACCTGCTTACTCCAGTTAAGGGTCATGGGGGTGCTGGAGCCTATCCAGCAGTCACAGGGCGTGATGTGGGGCACACCCTGGACAGGACGCCAGTCTGTTGCAGGGCCACATATAGACTGTACGTGACATGGTTGGTAAAAAAATGAAGCTTCGCCTTCATTATAGACAGATTGCATCCGACCCTAAAGTGGTCAGCTGTGTAACGTCGGCTTACGTTGAACTTGAAGTTGAACTTGAAGTTGAACTTGAAGTGAAAATTCCATGAGCAGATTTTTGAGTGGAACCTGACAAACTATTAATTGCTAAGATCCTCTTTCCTCTCTGTTACCATGGAGATGGACATTCTCTACAGGCACGCACACACACACACCCTACAGTATCTCAAACGTCCACATTACGAGCACATCTGTTACCATGAGGCATCCTCAGCTGGCCCAAACAAGTGACAAACATTGTCATTAGCACTCTCTGTCTCAACATATGGGCCTGATTGGTGCAAAATTGGTTTCTCTTTGGAACATCCAGCTTGGTGGGCAGTTAAGCAGCAGCTAATTGGACTCTTCAGTACTGGGCCTCTTTGGATATATTGTGTTGTAGCTGCTTAAAATAAAATACACTGCAGATGTCGGCTACTGAGGAACAGGACATAAGAAAGAGCTTTGAGGAACTTCAGTCTTAAATACAGGAACCTGCCCCAAATGGATTTTGTTTGACAATACAAAACCTAAATTGCTTCCACAGCGCCTTCCCCGTTTCATCATCCATGAGAAAACCAGAAGATGGGTTCAGCACAACAATGCATCAAAGTGTTCCAACAAACACTGGCGCACTCAAAATGAGCTTCGATTTGAGCAAGTAGGATTTATTTTCTTCACATTCAAACGACTATTGTTAGTGAACTGGCAATTTACCGCCACTAATGATTACAGGGATTACACAGGAAGGGTATTGGCAAAGTGAAAATAGCTTCACTGGAGTGTAAAAAGCTTTTATTTTTTTTCCTTCAGCTGCGGCACCTGATGGGAAAACAGTTGTTTATTGCAGAAAAGAAATGGCTCTGCCTGGAGGTGACTCCTGTGGAGGAGGCAATTTGGACAAGCGATGGATCAGTGAAGGTCTTTTTCTGTTTGGGCGTAGTTAATGTGTTAATATGAAATACTGTATAAAACAGATTAGACTTGCTGAGATCTCTGAACAGACTGTTTTTAACCTTGACCCCCCGTCGGCACCAAGAGGGCATCAATATGCAAAACTGGTTATTATTTTCATGGATTCAGATTTTGATTTGGCAAAGTTTGTTTATTTATTTTTGCCCCGGATGTCCTTCCTGATACAGATGTCCACATACTTTCTGTTAGTGAGGATGGAAGGACTACAGCTGTGCCAGCATGCTGATATTTGTCCTTGACCTGAATGTTTTACATCACAACTTTCTTAGAAATAAGAAGGGAATTTGTCACCTACAGTTTCCCAGTGTCTAGGTGGCTTCCCTCACTCATTTCCTTCTTGCGCGGTTACTCACTTTTCGGGAAGTGCCCACTCCAAACAGATTTTAAGAAGTCTGGCACAGCACCATATTGTTGGTATGATTCACATAAATGAAGTCTAAGACATATTCAGTGACTTGCAAATGTTCATCCATCCATCTGGTGACTTATCCAAAGCAAACCGGCTGTAAAAGTCATGATATATATTGTTAATAATCTTTGTATTTAGTTCACTTATACCTCTGAAAATGAACAGAATGTGGATAAAAAGGCCGCAGTTATTAAATATTAAAGCAATATGAGTATTTTCATTAAACCTCTGGAATTAAAACTGTCAGTCTACACTGCAAGCACATCTCAGTGGTTTCATTCCAATTCTACTGTGGTGGTATACTGAGGCAACAATACAACAAATTAATCACTTTCCAACTACTTAAGGACTAAACAGTATTTTCTATTTCTTCCTGGTCAACCCCCCCAAATCACCGCATTGCTCTGAATAAAAGACGACCCCAGTTATAAGACAATGTCCCCTTTTCCCAAGACTGGAGCAAGAGCTTCTGAAAACCGAATCCTTTGTTTAAATAAGGAAAATGCTTTCATTTAAACACAATAATACAATCATATTTTAGCCCCTCATTTCTTTTGTGAACCATGACCCACTGCTGTTTTTTATGACCGCAGTGAAGTTTTATGACTGCAAACACTTTTAAGATGACATTTTTCAGCTCAACATCTATTTCTTGGATACCTGAGAGTTGTGTGATGACTCACCTGCATTCATCACAGTGATCTTAACGTTCACATTATTAGTTCTCCTTTTTGGTAATATAGCCAAAACAGATGGCCACCCCAATGAGTCTGGTCGGCTTGAGGTTTCTTCCACAAATAAAAATGCCCGAGAGACCTTCTTCCCTCACCCAACATGTGCCAGCTCAGGGGTGGGTAAAGTTCTTTACTCACATGAAGCCCCTTGGAGTGACTTATGTTCTGATTTGGTGCTATATAAATAAACGGAATTGAATTTAGCACTGTATGTAAATGGAATCAATGCAATAATTCATTTTGCAGCTATTTTTACAAGCTCAAGCACAATATTTTGCTACATACTACTACTACATATGCATGACTGCACATTTTCATTATATGCAGTCACACAGTCACCCACGTATATAACTCAGCAGAGATTTGCAGCCATTACCTTTGGCTTGCAGGGCTTCTTCAGTCTGCCGTGCTGCTTGCTGTAGGCCTGTCAGCATCTCCCCGTGTTGTGTCAGATCTCATAGTTCCTTCATCATGACTTGGCAGAGAAACTGAGCTGAACAGTGGTGGCGGTGTGTTCTTTCTTCACTGAGCCCGAGTCTCACCTCCTTCCCCAGGGCATCGCACACCAGCTGGATCTCACTTAATTATGCACACAGCATGAGGTAGAGGTCAAAATGACTCTCACAAAACATACTGTGTGACACACTGTGTACTTTAGAGAAGTTACTTTACCGTACAGCATCCAGTAAGTTGTGCTGTCAGTGCAGAGTTTACAGGGGTTCCACTAAACACCTCTTCAACAAGTTGACATCAGTCAAAAGAAGTCATGAAACTAGTTTTAAAGTTTGCAGACCAAAATACCAGAAATATGCTGAGGTGATGCATCCTTACAAAAATTTTCAGGTCTCGAAGGCTTGGCATCTACTTCAACTGGATGGTAGCTGCATCTGTGATGGACCATCCCAGTTTCTAGGATTCCATAGTTCACACACGTTCATAGGAATCTGTGCCCAAACTATATTTCAGTGATGTTCTGTAATTCACCAGCAGTGGAAGAAGATTGAAATTATTATTATTTTTCTGTTTTTGGTTTTTATGTCCCTTTCTGCTAGAACAAACTTCAGCTCCTATAAAAATGACTTTTTTCCCCCCCCTATGTGTTGGAGACTCTTCACGCCCACTTTGTCATCGTTTCCTCTTGCAGAGCAGGTGGCTCTGTGGGACAGAAGTTAGACCACCAGTATATACAACTGGGTTAAGTTCCAGGTTTGTGGTTCAGGTTACCTGTCTGTGTCCTTGGCCATGACTCTTCAACAGCATTGTTCCAGTTCACCCAGTAGAAACCGGGTACCTGGGAAATAATTGCGATAGACCTCCCGCAAGAGACATAGGCTTTCATCCGTTTCACACTATGGTATCTGGGAACAGCCATCCATTTATTGGACAGCATAGTTTAAAGTAGCGCACAATGTATTTCTGGTATACGCCACAATATTCAGCTACACCTTACATCATCGTAACAATTCCTCGGTGGCGAGGAAGCTCATCTCTTGATCAACTCCCGAATGAAATAGTAGACGCGAAGAGACGCCTGTGCATGGGTTTGCTTAATGTGGGAATGTTGTAGCACGCTGACAAACACATAGTCCTTGACAAATCCTTTAGCCTGGTTCAATAGCTGGGAAATCCCAGACGATCAGGGTCTGAGGACCTGATCCACCGCCGAGGACTTCTTACACATTACATAGGTTAACAAAACTGCTTTAGAAGTAAAAACAAAAATTTTAAAAATGCTAATGTATGTAATGTACTAAACATCTTAGAGAGCTTCCTGAGCTCCTCTTTGCTCCAACGGTATGATGCAACGTGCACACATATATTAACTGGCCAGAAAACCTCTCAGTTGAGCTTGCTATCTAAACAGCATGGTATCCAGCCCACTCTGCCTCTTGAAGAGGAAAACTCCTTTGCGCCCCGCTTTGCATTCAGATTACTCAACCTGTAAACAGCAAAGTGGAGTTGAACATAGTTCATCAAGGTAGGTCCGTAAGTTTGCAAAACACTTTAAAAGAAAAACTTTCCAAAGCCTCGTCACTGTTACATTTTCATTCTGCTCTGCTGCTGTCAGGGCCGCAAATTTATCTTCTTTCTCCATCACCTGGACATTCATTAGTTCCCTCACAGACTTAAATATCTTTTAACAATGACAGTGTCTCAGAGTCCACCAGTGACTGCTAAATCATTAAAGACAACATTACTGCCTAATACATTTTTTTTAACAGCACAGCCTCATTTCCGAAGGCTGGGTCGGTTTTTTTAAATAGCTTCATCTTGAGCCATTTTTGGAAAAGGTTACACGTTTTCAATTAGCAGGAGACATGAATTATTCCACACTTTCTACCTACCAGAGTGAAACGTCACATTTACTTGGTGGATATTTATGTCGCTAAAACTTCCATTAAGAGGGCTTTAATAGACTTCATTACATCTAATTAAAAAGTCATGTTGGAGGAAGTAATGACTTTTTTGTTTCAACTTTAGTACTCCATGCACCTCCTGCCCTAACAGTACAGAAGAGCTGCTTTTCATAAAATCATACTGTCTACTCCTGTAACTCAATATCTATTCATCTGACAGATAGTGGACATTTTCTTGTTGATAATACTGGAATAAGGACTTTTATCAGAGACACTGGCCTAACTGTATCAAATTACCTAGCTTCATGCAGACCTTGATACAAACCCCACTGTACTAGCACTGTACTACTGTATTATCCAGACTGTATCCAGACTGTAAGACTATAAGTTGCCTTTGTCCAAAAAAATACATCATGAAAATAATTCAGATAGGAGTATAAGTCACATTTAACATACATTTTAGAAGAATCCAAGAAAAAAAACATTCGAACAATCTGGAAAGCCTTTCATTTAACATACAGTCATTAAGTAAATGCATTTTCTCAAAAATGTATTTATACATACATGTGTTTTACAGACTTTTGCTGTTGCAAAAATAAATAAATTTGTTCAAAGGAATTTATTTGTACTTTCCTGAAGCAAACAGATCATTACGATTTATAGACTACATAATCTACTAATATAAGCAACAGGTTGGTCGTGGTGTCCCACAGAAGCCTGTATTCAAGGTTCTTAAAATGGAGCCATATCCCACCTTGTGCATATTTACCATTAATGCAGGTACAATAAAAATTTGCCAAGCGCTCTAGTAGTTTTATAACCCGCTAATGTAAATCTACCTCATTTCAGATGGTTCTGTTGATTCTCAAGATTCCTCAGAGCTGAAGAATGAGCTTGACTAAAACCATATAGATGCTTTTAGGATCGCTGATCCTACAAAATGTCTATTTCAATTCAACATACAACTTTGTTTACCAATTTGTACGCATCCTGAATGGATATGAACATTTTTTCCACATATCTGCGACAGTAGCCAGTCTTAATGCTGCCTTCACACCGGGCACCACGCGAGCGACGGTAGCGAGAGGTTGCCATGTAATCCCTATGGAAGGAAGCGTTGTGGCACCACAAAAGTCCAAGCCATGCAATGCGATGGATGTGAAGAAAGCGACGCGAATAAAGCGATTTTGAGCGATAGGCACGTTTGTGGTGCGATATCGCGTTGCATCGTGTCACGTCGCCCTCTTCCACAAGTTGAAAAATCAGAACTTTTTCGTCTTGTTGCGCCACGATGACCAATCAGGGACTGGATATGTAGTGATGTGAAGATGTCTGGAGTTTATACTTGATGTGGACATGTCCTGTCTCTGGCAATCAGCCTGTGAGCAGGACGTATGTCCCCTTTGTCCTTTATTTATTTAACACAATTATGAGAGCGTTGGAGAGGAGAGCGAGGAACTGCAGCAGCAGCCAGATTTTTGTTTTCTTTGTTCACACGTGCGGGCGCAAATGGGACAGGAGGTCCTCAAACTGCGTCCTGGAGAGGCGGAAGTACCGCTGAAACAGCCATCATCCAGATGTAGCTCCTCAAATCAAATCAATTTTATTTATATAGCGCCAAATCACAACAAACAGTTGCCCCAAGGTGCTTTATATTGTAAGGCAAAGCCATACAATAATTACAGAAAAACCCCAACGGTCAAAACGACCCCCTGTGAGCAAGCACTTGGCGACAGTGGGAAGGAAAAACTCCCTTTTAACAGGAAGAAACCTCCAGCAGAACCAGGCTCAGGGAGGGGCAGTCTTCTGCTGGGACTGGTTGGGGCTGAGGGAGAGAACCAGGAAAAGACATGCTGTAGAGGGGAGCAGAGATCAATCACTAATGATTAAATGCAGAGTGGTGCATACAGAGCAAAAAGAGAAGGAAACACTCACTGCATCATGGGAACCCCCCCAGCAGTCTAAGTCTATAGCAGCATAACTAAGGGATGGTTCAGGGTCACCTGATCCAGCCCTAACTATAAGCTTTAGCAAAAAGGAAAGTTTTAAGCCTAATCTTAAAAGTAGAGAGGGTGTCTGTCTCCCTGATCCGAATTGGGAGCTGGTTCCACAGGAGAGGAGCCTGAAAGCTGAAGGCTCTGCCTCCCATTCTACTCTTACAAACCCTAGGAACTACAAGTAAGCCTGCAGTCTGAGAGTGAAGCGCTCTATTGGGGTGATATGGTACTATGAGGTCCCTAAGATAAGATGGGACCTGATTATTCAAAACCTTATAAGTAAGAAGAAGAATTTTAAATTCTATTCTAGAATTAACAGGAAGCCAATGAAGAGAGGCCAATATGGGTGAGATATGCTCTCCCTTTCTAGTCCCTGTCAGTACTCTAGCTGCAGCATTTTGAATTAACTGAAGGCTTTTCAGGGAACTTTTAGGACAACCTGATAATAATGAATTACAATAGTCCAGCCTAGAGGAAATAAATGCATGAATTAGTTTTTCAGCATCACTCTGAGACAAGACCTTTCTAATTTTAGAGATATTGCGCAAATGCAAAAAAGCAGTCCTACATATTTGTTTAATATGCGCATTGAATGACATATCCTGATCAAAAATGACTCCAAGATTTCTCACAGTATTACTACAGGTCAGGGTAATGCCATCCAGAGTAAGGATCTGGTTAGACACCATGTTTCTAAGATTTGTGGGGCCAAGTACAATAACTTCGGTTTTATCTGAGTTTAAAAGCAGGAAATTAGAGGTCATCCATGTCTTTATGTCTGTAAGACAATCCTGCAGTTTAGCTAATTGGTGTGTGTCCTCTGGCTTCATGGATAGATAAAGCTGGGTATCATCTGCGTAACAATGAAAATTTAAGCAATGCTGTCTAATAATACTGCCTAAGGGAAGCATGTATAAAGTGAATAAAATTGGTCCTAGCACAGAACCTTGTGGAACTCCATAATTAACCTTAGTCTGTGAAGAAGATTCCCCATTTACATGAACAAATTGTAATCTATTAGATAAATATGATTCAAACCACCGCAGCGCAGTGCCTTTAATACCTATGGCATGCTCTAATCTCTGTAATAAAATTTTATGGTCAACAGTATCAAAAGCAGCACTGAGGTCTAACAGAACAAGCACAGAGATGAGTCCACTGTCTGAGGCCATAAGAAGATCATTTGTAACCTTCACTAATGCTGTTTCTGTACTATAATGAATTCTAAACCCTGACTGAAACTCTTAAAATAGACCATTCCTCTGCAGATGATCAGTTAGCTGTTTTACAACTACCCTTTCAAGAATTTTTGAGAGAAAAGGAAGGTTGGAGATTGGCCTATAATTAGCTAAGATAGCTGGGTCAAGTGATGGCTTTTTAAGTAATGGTTTAATTACTGCCACCTTAAAAGCCTGTGGTACATAGCCAACTAATAAAGACAGATTGATCATATTTAAGATCGAAGCATTAAATAATGGTAGGGCTTCCTTGAGCAGCCTGGTAGGAATGGGGTCTAATAGACATGTTGATGGTTTGGAGGAAGTAACTAATGAAAATAACTCAGACAGAACAATCGGAGAGAAAGAGTCTAACCAAATACCGGCATCACTGAAAGCAGCCAAAGAGAACGATATGTCTTTGGGATGGTTATGAGTAATTTTTCTCTAATAGTTAAAATTTTATTAGCAAAGAAAGTCATAAAGTCATTACTAGTTAAAGTTAAAAGGAATACTCGGCTCAATAGAGCCCTCACTCTTTGTCAGCCTGGCTGGTTCTTATTTTCTTCAGTTAGTAATGAGTAGTAAGATGTCCTAGCTTTACGGAGGGCTTTTTTTATAGAGCAACAAACTCTTTTTCCAGGCTAAGTGAAGATCTTCTAAATTAGTGAGACGCCATTTCCTCTCCAACTTACGAGTTATCTGCTTTAAGCTGTGAGTTTGTGACTTATACCACGGAGTCAGGCACTTCTGATTTAAAGCTGTCTTTTTCAGAGGAGCTACAGCATCCAAAGTTGTCCTCAATGAGGATATAAAACTATTGACGAGATACTCTATCTCACTTACAGAGTTTAGGTAGCTACTCTGCACTGTGTTGGTATATGGCATTGGAGAACATAAAGAAGGAATCATATCCTTAAACCTAGTTACAGCGCTTTCTGAAAGACTTCTACTGTAATGAAAATTATTCCCCACTCCTGGGTAGTCCATCAGAGTAAATGTAAATGTTATTAAGAAATGATCAGACAGAAGGGAGTTTTCAGGGAATACTGTTAAGTCTTCAATTTCCATACCATAAGTCAGAACAAGATCTAAGATATGATTAAAGTGGTGGGTGGACTCATTTACATTTTGAGCAAACCCAGTCGAGTCTAATAATAGATTAAATGCAGTGTTGAGGCTGTCATATCTCAGCATCTGTGTGGATGTTAAAATCGTCCACTATAATTATCTTATCTGAGCAAAGCACTAAGTCAGACAAAAGGTCCGAAAATTCACAGAGAAACTCACAGTAACGACCAGGTGGACGATAGATAATAACAAATAAAACTGGTTTTTGGGACTTCCAATTTGGATGGACAAGATTAAGAGTCAAGCTTTCAAATGAATTAAAGCTCTGTCTGGGTTTTTGATTAATTAATAAGCTGGAGTGGAAGATTGCTGCTAATCCTCCGCCTCGGCCCGTGCTACGAGCATTCTGGCAGTTAGTGTGACTCAGGGGTGTTGACTCATTTAAACTAACATATTCATCCTGCTGTAACCAGGTTTCTGTTAGGCAGAATAAATCGATATGTTGATCAATTATTATATCATTTACTAACAGGGACTTAGAAGAGAGAGACCTAATGTTTAATAGACCACATTTAACTGTTTTAGTCTGTGGTGCAGTTGAAGGTGATATATTATTTTTTCTTTTGGAATTTTTATGCTTAAATAGATTTTTGCTGGTTATTGGTGGTCTGGGAGCAGGCACCATCTCTACAGGGATGGGGTAATGAGGGGATGGCAGGGGGAGAGAGGCTGCAGAGAGGTGTATAAGACTACAACTCTGCTTCCTGGTCCCAACCCTGGATAGTCACGGTTTGGAGGATTTAAGAAAATTGGCCAGATTTCTAGAAATGAGAGCTGCTCCATCCAAAGTGGGATGGATGCCGTCTCTCCTAACAAGACCAGGTTTTCCCCAGAAGCTTTGCCAATTATCTATGAAGCCCACCTCATTTTTTGGACACCACTCAGACAGCCAGCAATTCAAGGAGAACATGCAGCTAAACATGTCACTCCCGGTCCGATTGGGGAGGGGCCCAGAGAAAACTACAGAGTCCGACATTGTTTTTGCAAAGTTACACACCGATTCAATGTTAATTTTAGTGACCTCCGATTGGCGTAACCGGGTGTCATTACTGCCGACGTGAATTACAATCTTACCAAATTTACGCTTAGCCTTAGCCAGCAGTTTCAAATTTCCTTCAATGTCGCCTGCTCTGGCCCCCGCTCCTGCAGCAAATGATGAATTTGTGGCGTCGCGTGGCATCCGGTGTGAATGTGGCATTAACATATTTAAGATTGTGTCAGTTTCCATCTTGGAACGTAATGTTGAAATTCATAACCATAATATGGAATTAGAGTATTTGAACCCAAAATAAACAGGCTCTAAACAGAGAAATGACAGCACCAGAAATGAGAACTAGACATTCTGAATAGGTTTGTATTATTATTCCTCTGAAATGGTTCCATGGCAGATTTGTACAAAAGTGACTATTTTTCTGCACTTCAATCATTTCTGTTCTTTGTTATTGTAGTCTGTGCATGTTACTGTGCACTTTTCCCCTCACCTTCTCCCTAAACCAGTCCTCTCACTATATGGCGCTGCCTCGACTGCCCTCAGAGCTGTGACAGATGAGATGAAAATGCATGCACACACATCCTGATGTGAATGTGCTCACATGCACATCAGCAAATGCAAATACATGGTGGCAAGATACACAAGTGTTTTCCTGATAATCATTTATGGAGGCTTGGTGGCAAAAGGGCCGTTATCACAGGCAAGCAGCAATGTTCGCCTCTGAAAAGCCCTCCACACCAAGCTGCAAACACCATTAACTCGTACAGCCAGGAGATACGCCGTGCACTTTCTGCAGCTGTGCCAAGCACTTTGTGTCTGCTGTCTTTCTATAGGAAGATAACTAGTTGTTGTTCCTATGCTGCTACTTAAGGCAAGGTCCGTTATTTTGAGAACAAAAGGACTTAATCCATTTCCAAGTTGTTGTGTCTCATGTGGTTTGAAGAGTCCTTCAGATCTGCTTTGAACAAGAGCGTTTCCCGCTTTGTTATACATAGAGGGTCGTCTTCAAAGGAAACACTTGAATGCAATGCCTTTGATTGCGCTCATGTAAAACTCCTTAAATGTAGGCAAAATCAGGACAAAAAAATCCTGGTGCAGCGTGCTGGTCTCTTCCTTCCACCGTCCCTTCCTTTGAAAGAACAAGGTCACAGCAGTAATTTGCCGCAGTAGATGTTGTGTGCTGGGGGGCTGGGGTGGACATGGTTTTTTTGGATGTGTGTTTATTTTTCTTCCTAGGTGGTTTGGAACTGATCTCTGGGAAAGCTGTGCTGCAGAAGAGTCTCTCACCTTTATTATGATGATTGGCTGCACCTGCTGTGATCTCGTGGGGCTCTCTATTAGGAGGAAGTTACGACACCTGTGATATTCACGTGCAGATCTAAGGGCTTTCAGCTGGTACCTATGTGGTAATGAGAAGCTGCATTTAAGCCAGCAGTGAGTTGGACTGGATTGCCGGAGAATTGAACTTTGTTGCATTCTTGTGACGAGTATATGAGGATGCCGAGGGCTGCTCCAGAGGCTGACATCACGTCTGTGAAGGAGGATGAGGGTGAGAGGCAAGCGCTGTCAGCACACGTCAGAGAGCATTGTTCTGGAAAGCCACCTGGGGGGGGGGGGGTGTTGATGGAACGATTGAGTCCAGAAGATTCGGGCTCGGATCTGTTGTGGTGCTGAGAGAGTGCGCCACTTGTCCACCTCACCAGACTTTTATTATTTAGATTTTATGTACAGCACAGGGTGACAGTAATAAATCTGTTTTTCTTTCTGGAGTTGCTTCTGGTCAATTAGTGCTGGGTTCTGTTGGACTCTGGGCCGCTCCTCGGCCCGTGTTCCTCACATAACAGAATTCTCCGGCCATACTTGGTATGGACCCAGCGACCGAAGCGGCTCCGTTTCAGGAGAAAGTCCAGAAACACCTGGAGCTGATCTGGGAGCAGGTTCAGCACCTGTCACTCAGAAACACCTGGAGCTGATCTGGGAGCAGGTTCAGCACCTGTCACTCAGAAACACCTGGAGCTGATCTGGGAGCAGGTTCAGCACCTGTCACTCCAGATTAAGCAAACTGATGCTCGTGTGACGGAGCTTATAGCGCAGGCTGCTCCGCTTCCCACGGCTGCAGGCTCGGTTCCGTCGCGTTCGGTGCAGACTAGATCGTTATCTGACGATTCGGCTCCTGACTCGGATATGTGCCATCCGGAGCCTTATTCTGGAAACGTAGAGGCTCCATTTCTTATGCAGTGTTCTTTGATGTTTGCTCAGCGACCGGCGTCTTTCTCGTCTGAGAGTAGCCGTGTCGCATACGTTACTAATTTGTTGCGGCGTGAGTAACCGCGCTATGGAGCCAAAAATCACCACTGCTGGAGTCGTTTGACGATTTTTCTCGTGAGTTTCGTTTGGTTTTTGATCATCCGATGGAGACAAAAACTAAGATTCAACGATTGTTGAATCTCCGACAAGGGCGACGTAGTGCAGCTGATTATTCGGTGGAGTTTCGAATCGTATCAGCACAGTCTGGTTGGAACGCGACTGCTTTAAAAGGGGTGTTTGTAGATGGGTTGAATGGATCTTTGAAGGACGAGTTGGCAGTCCGTGATGAACCTAAGGAGTTAGATGAACTAATCTCCTTGGTTATTCGTCTGGATGATCGGATTAGGGAGCGTGGACGCGAGAGGGGGCGTGGGTCTGAGCGAGGTTTTGTATCTCGTGGTTTATCCAGACACAGGTCCGGACCACCTCTTCCTCGTTCCAGTGACACTCCTCCGACGGGACCTCTAGCTCCTCCTATTGACGAACCAATGCAATTGGGCAGAGTAAAAGTGGCCATCTTGCCCCGGTCAAATGAGCGGCAGGAAATGGCGTAGTAGGAGTGCTCCAGGTGTTTTTGGGGCTTAGGTGGGATTGAGATGTGTGTGGGTAAGCTGTTTGTTTTTTGTGTAGTCTGGTGGGGTGAGCAGGTTGGACGGAGTCTGTTGACTCAGTCGCATGGGAGTTTTTGTTTTTTTTTTGTTTGGGGTTGGTTCGTTTGTGTTTTGGGGGTTGGGTTGTTTTGTTTTGGTTTTTCTTTTTCCTGTCCCCTAACCCCAGCCTCTCGCGCTTCGGGCTGTCTGTCTTTGGTGTGATGGGGTGGTGCAGGTTGGCTGTGCTGGGCGTTCCCATGTGAGCCTCTGTGCCTGGGGGGGGGGGTTCGGGTTTTTGCTGGGTTTTGTTGTTCCGGTTCCGCTCCGGCCCCAGCGGGCCTCTGACCGTTTGCCATTGGCTTTGCTGGGGTGTCGGGCAGTGGGGTTGCACTCCGGTCGGAGCGGTGGGGCCGATCTGTGCCGTTCGCCTTTTCCGCTGGCCACCCCTCCTGATGGGCTGGAGTGTGGTCGTGGGGTCGACGCCGGCCGTGTTGTCAGTTTCTCCCCTGTCCTTGGGGTTGGAACTGGGTTTTGTTTTTCCTGTCGTCCTCTCCGGCTTGTTGGTCTTGGGTTGTTTGCCGCGACGACGTCACCGATTGGCTCTGGGGGTGGTGTTCCGGGGTCTTTTCGGTGTGCTGGGGGGGACTACGGGGTGCTCTTTTGTTTTGTTTGCCCTGGGGTGGTTTTTGGGGCCGCCTGGGGTTTTTTTTTTTTTTGGTCTTTTGGGTTGTTTTTGTTCCCTCCTGCCTTCCCCTCTGGGGTTTGATGGGACGGTCCTCTGGGGGGGGGGAGTTGCCTGTGGGGCCGGCTGGCCACGTTGGCTGGGGTGGGGGGTTCTGGGTTGTGGGGGTGCCCCCTGGGGTTTGATGGGACGGTCCTCTGGGGGGCGTTGGGACTCCCGGATGTGCCTGGGGCTTCCTAGGTGGCCCCGGCCGTGGTTATGTGTCCTGGAGTTGACGAAGGGGTCCTCTGGGTGTTGTTAGGCTCTACAGGTTGGGGGGGTGTGTGTGTGTTTTTTTTTTTTCCCGCCAGCCTTCCGGCCGCTTCTCCCGGCCCTGTGGCCTGTTTTTTGTTTTGGGCCCCGTTGTGGGGGTGGGTTTTGTTTTTGGCTGTGTGGTTACCGGGCGGCTTCCCGTTGATGGGGGGGTACTGTTGTGTGCTGGGGGGCTGGGGTGGACATGGTTTTTTTGGATGTGTGTTTATTTTCCTTCCTAGGTGGTTTGGAACTGTTCAATTAGTGCTGGGTTCTGTTGGACTCTGGGCCGCTCCTCGGCCCATGTTCCTCACATAACAGTAGATGTTCAATAATTCAGGTTAAGAAGCTCTCAAGTTTGCAGTGAGATTGGTAATTGCCTCATACTCCTGTTCTGTGGGTTGTGGGTGTTGTGGGTGTCAGCTAAATGATTAAAGCTGAGCATTTTGTTGGTGATGAAGAGCGTGTGTGGATCAATCAGATTATTACCCCCGACTGTCATATGAGGGCATACTGATCTCTTTTGCTGACCAGTTATCCACTTGTAAAAAATAATCTGAATGGATTAAAGTTACATTGAAATGGGAAATGCTTCTTATAATCGGGTCCATAAGTAGATGGGCAGTGACAACTATTATGGATTGTAGTATCAAACATAGGCGTAGGAGGTGGGGTCTATTTGGGGGGGAGCGACACCAAATTTGCCCAAATTTCAGAAACCCCCATGATTCTTCAAATTACCATATATTTACATACCCATATTTATATTTATATTGGTGACCAAATAGCGGTTTGATTGTTTACATTAATTGCGAAAATAAGTCTGACATTTTAGGTCATTCTATTCTGTATTCAGAGTCTACACGGCCCATGCCCGAATTTCCCATCTGCCCGAATTTGAGCATTTTGCCGAGCCCAGGGGGCGGTTGCCCCCCCCCCACCTCCTACACCTTTGGTATCAAATACAGATGGTGGTGCATCAACAGATCTTACAGTGGATAAGCTTGACACCAAAACTATAATAAAGTGTTAAACTATTCCATATGCACCTACAATACACTGAATTTTTGTTTTAAATAAAGTGGGCTGTACATTTGTTGGCAAAAAGAGGATAAACTGTACATATACTACAGCTGACCATGATACACACACACACACACACACACACACACACGTGTCTGAATGTACTGAGATTGCTGGACATTTTTTGATACTGATATCTTTGCAAGAGAATAAAAGTCCAAGTCTTTAGGGTCATGGTGCCTTCTGTCTTACTGTATAGGTGTGAGACTTGGATGCTAACCAGTCATCTAAGGTGACAACTGGATGGCTTTGGTTCTAGGTCTCTTCGGAGCATCATTGGGTACCACTGGAATGACTTTCTGTCAAACGACGGGATATTAAGTAGTATCATTTGCATGGTGAGGGAGTGTCAGCAATGATATTTTGGCCATGTGGTGTGTTTTTTTGGGGTATGAATCAGCATGCAGGCACCTCAGAGTTAAGAACCCTAGTGGTTGGAGAAGGCCAATGGGACCACCACATTTCACCTGGCTGTGGCAAATTCATGGCTACTTTCAAAAGGTGTAAATCGACCAGTTGTCTGCCTGTTGTAAATTTAATCCATAGTGATACTGTACAGAATGTTAGAACAGTCTTTTGGGGACATCCCAGTCACAGCAGTAAAGGGGAACTTTTAACTGAATCCTGTCGTTGGAAGAAGGCAGGGGAGCCTATCCCAGTGTTCAGACGGGGACCAACTGGTGGCAGTAGAGTGGAGGAGGTAGCATTTCTGGCCAGCAACTGCAAACTGTTGTAATTAAGTAACATGTTTGTTTCCTATAGGTTGTGACTTGATACCTAAAAGCGGATCTGCTACTTCCTATTAGAGATAAAACTGCTACTGATAAAGTGAATCTCATTGAAAGTTTTATAATCTGAGTTTTCCTGGTTGAACTTGTGCTATGCTACATTTCCACAGTGTGGTGGATGAGGTGATGAGCGGTACCACCACATGCTCGCAGACCCGAGACTTGACCTGAATGTACTTGGTCATAAAGAATTTAACAGCCAGAACAACAACCACAGCAGCTACTGTATTGCACATGAGGCTGATAATATCGCTGTGTGCGCACAATCAGGGTCTTATAAGTGTGCATTGATTTCTGGTGGGACTCCATCAAGCAAATGAGCACGACTGTTTGCATCAGTACATGACCTGACCCCTTGTTCTCCAATATGACTCGTCAAAGAACGTCACTTCAGCACAAAACACTTCAGTGTGCACGGACTTGCAACTGTCTGTAAGCTTTACTGAACACAAGTTTGTGGATGTTTGCTGGTTTTATCTGTGTAGTGAACAGGCCCCGAGCCAGACTATGTTTAGTTATAAGAACCATGACAGGATTTATCAGCAGGTTAAAATGACCTGTTCACCACTTGAGCTTGATGTAAAAATACACAAATACTTGTTTCAGTTCATACTGAAGCTATGGTCCTGTGATTTGATGACACAAACCCGTTCCATGTTCATGAGCATTAGCTGTTACATTACAGAGCAGAGAAAGAGATATTTTTCTTACTTCTACCAATGACGCCATGACTGAAGGCTGAAGTAAATCCCAAGGATGAACCCAGTATATATGGGACCAGATCTCAGGGTAGGGTTGAGAATTTTCTTCCTGCTTAACCAAGAGAGCAAGGGTCCAATTTACTATGGGTTTGTATGTTTAAAGATGTGCACAAACAACAGTGCGCTTGCAAATGCACCTGCATACTGAGTCATTAACAGTGTGTAACATCTGTGAAATGCACAAGATACCACATATTGTCCATTTTGCACAATTCCCTTTATGAATATGCAGTTTGGAGTTTGTCCACCCAAGTGCGCAAAATTCTGGAAGGGAACATGCAAAAAGATGTTTGGCCATGCTACATGATGTATCAAGGTCAAAAGGAAATTTAGCGGGCGTTGATAGCATCTGAATTTTGCAAGTTTGGAATTTTTTTACGGATCTTTGGGTTTTAGACTGCTGTTCTGGTACAGTGGCTGCATAGAACGTTAAAATCATTCAGTGTACATGTCCGGCATGTTTAACTTTACTTGTTTATGTGCTTGTTTCTTTAAGAATAAATATCTCCATGTGTAACAGGTGACCCACACACAGATGCACATTTTGGAGTCTTTGTGGGGCATCACGGCTCTGTGTACAGGATGCACAGTGCATGAGTATGTATGCTCATGCGCTGGCTATTACAACAAACAAATATAAAAAAAGAATCTCCTATTTCAGCCATTTAATTATATGGTATTTTAAAAACTTGTGAATAATTATGTTGAATTCTACTGGTGGAACACACAGAGAACTACACTCAACAAAAATATAAATGCAACACTTTTGGTTTTGCTCCCATTTTGTATGAGATGAACTCAAAGATCTAAAACTTTTTCCACATACACAATATCACCATTTCCCTCAAATATTGTTCACAAACCAGTCGAAATCTGTGATAGTGAGCACTTCTCCTTTGCTGAGATAATCCATCCCACCTCACAGGTGTGCCATATCAAGATGCTGATTAGACACCATGATTAGTGCACAGGTGTGCCTTAGACTGCCCACAATAAAAGGCCACTCTGAAAGGTGCAGTTTTATCACACAGCACAATGCCACAGATGTCGCAAGATTTGAGGGAGTGTGCAATTGGCATGCTGACAGCAGGAATGTCAACCAGAGCTGTTGCTCATGTATTGAATGTTCATTTCTCTACCATAAGCCGTCTCCAAAGGCGTTGCAGAGAATTTGGCAGTACATCCAACCAGCCTCACAACCGCAGACCACGTGTAGCCACACCAGCCCAGGACCTCCACATCCAGCATGTTCACCTCCAAGATCGTCTGAGACCAGCCACTCGGACAGCTGCTGAAACAATCGGTTTGCATAACCAAAGAATGTCTGCACAAACTGTCAGAAACCGTCTCAGGAAAGCTCATCTGCATGCTCGTCATCCTCATTGGGGTCTCGACCTGACTCCAGTTCGTCGTCGTAACCGACTTGAGTGGGCAAATGCTCACATTCGCTGGCGTTTGGCACGTTGGAGAGGTGTTCTCTTCACTGATGAATCCCGGTTCACACTGTTCAGGGCAGATGGCAGACAGCGTGTGTGGCGTCGTGTGGGTGAGCGGTTTTCTGATGTCAATGTTGTGGATCGAGTGGCCCATGGTGGCGGTGGGGTTATGGTATGGGCAGGCGTCTGTTATGGACAAAGAACACATGTGCGTTTTATTGATGGCATTTTGAATGCACAGAGATACCGTGACTAGATCCTGAGGCCCATTGTTGTGCCACACATCCAAGAACATCACCTCATGTTGCAGCAGGATAATGCACGGCCCCATGTTG
Organism: Thalassophryne amazonica; assembly: GCF_902500255.1. Classification (NCBI taxonomy): domain Eukaryota; kingdom Metazoa; phylum Chordata; class Actinopteri; order Batrachoidiformes; family Batrachoididae; genus Thalassophryne; species Thalassophryne amazonica. The sequence goes on from NC_047121.1 coordinate 62,908,933, forward strand.
CAAGGATCTGTACACAATTCTTGGAAGCTGAAAATATCCCAGTTCTTGCATGGCCGGCATACTCACCGGACATGTCACCCATTGAGCATGTTTGGGATGCTCTGGACCGGCGTATACGACAGCGTGTACCAGTTCCTGCCAATATCCAGCAACTTCGCACAGCCATTGAAGAGGAGTGGACCAACATTCCACAGGCCACAATTGACAACCTGATCAACTCTATGCGAAGGAGATGTGTGCACTGCATGAGGCAAATGGTGGTCACACCAGATACTGACTGGTATCCCCCCCAATAAAACAAAACTGCACCTTTCAGAGTGGCCTTTTATTGTGGGCAGTCTAAGGCACACCTGTGCACTAATCATGGTGCATAATCAGCATCTTGATATGGCACACCTGTGAGGTGGGATGGATTATCTCAGCAAAGGAGAAGTGCTCACTATCACAGATTAAGACTGGTTTGTGAACAATATTTGAGGGAAATGGTGATATTGTGTATGTGGAAAAAGTTTTAGATCTTTGAGTTCATCTCATACAAAATGGGAGCAAAACCAAAAGTGTTGCGTTTATATTTTTGTTGAGTGTATGTGCAAAGCTGTGTGTGTGCGTTCCACTGGCAGAACACATTATAATTATTCACAGGTTTGCTAAAATATCATGGATGGACTTTTTGTTTTAATTGCCAGTGCGTGAACATGCTCAGTTATGTGGCAGAATTTGTGTGTAACGAAGGCACACAGGTGCAAGTGGCTGACATAATTTAATTTTGCACTTACGGCCATTAATACATGCAAAATCCTCATTTACATTCTGCTCTCTACGTCAGATTACCACCTGCTATCAGCTGCACAACTGTTCTTAATAAATCACTTGCATAATCTTCTCTGCGCCACTGCCCAAAGGTTTAGACTACCCGTGCAATTTAACACTCATTATCTAGGATCTTGGTAAATGAAGCCCCAAGTGTTTTGATATTTTTTGTTAATTTTCCAACAACAGATAATGGAGATAATTCTAATAGAGATAATTGTGGAGATAATGACTTAGTGCTTAGCTCAGATAAGATAATTATAGTGGGCGATTTTAACATCCACACAGATGCTGAGAATGACAGCCTCAACACTGCATTTAATCTATTATTAGACTCAATTGGCTTTGCTCAAAATGTAAATGAGTCCACCCACCACTTTAATCATATCTTAGACTTATGGTATGGAAATTGAAGACTTAAAAGTATTCCCTGAAAACTCCCTTCTGTCTGATCATTTCTTAATAACATTTACATTTACTCTGATGGACTACCCAGCAGTGGGGAATAAGTTTCATTACAGTAGAAGTCTTTCAGAAAGCGCTGTAACTAGGTTTAAGGATATGATTCATTCTTTATGTTCTCTAATGCCATATACCAACACAGTGCAGAGTAGCTACCTAAACTCTGTAAGTGAGATAGAGTATCTCGTCAATAGTTTTACATCCTCATTGAAGACAACTTTGGATGCTGTAGCTCCTCTGAAAAAGAGAGCTTTAAATGAGAAGTGCCTGACTCCGTGGTATAACTCACAAACTCGCAGCTTAAAGCAGATAACCCGTAAGTTGGAGAGGAAATGGCGTCTCACTAATTTAGAAGATCTTCACTTAGCCTGGAAAAAGAGTCTGTTGCTCTATAAAAAAGCCCTCCATAAAGCTAGGACATCTTACTACTCATCACTAATTGAAGAAAATAAGAACAACCCCAGGTTTCTTTTCAGCACTGTAGCCAGGCTGACAAAGAGTCAGAGCTCTATTGAGCCGAGTATTCCTTTAACTTTAACTAGTAATGACTTCATGACTTTCTTTGCTAATAAAATTTTAACTATTAGAGAAAAAATTACTCATAACCATCCCAAAGACGTATCGTTATCTTTGGCTGCTTTCAGTGATGCCGGTATTTGGTTAGACTCTTTCTCTCAGATTGTTCTGTCTGCGTTATTTTCATTAGTTACTTCATCAAAACCATCAACATGTCTATTAGACCCCATTCCTACCAGGCTGCTCAAGGAAGCCCTACCATTATTTAATGCTTCGATCTTATATATGATCAATCTATCTTTATTAGTTGGCTATGTACCACAGGCTTTTAAGGTGGCAGTAATTAAACCATTACTTAAAAAGCCATCACTTGACCCAGCTATCTTAGCTAATTATAGGCCAATCTCCAACCTTCCTTTTCTCTCAAAAATTCTTGAAAGGGTAGTTGTAAAACAGCTAACTGATCATCTGCAGAGGAATGGTCTATTTGAAGAGTTTCAGTCAGGTTTTAGAATTCATCATAGTACAGAAACAGCATTAGTGAAGGTTACAAATGATCTTCTTATGGCCTCAGACAGTGGACTCATCTCTGTGCTTGTTCTGTTAGACCTCAGTGCTGCTTTTGATACTGTTGACCATAAAATTTTATTACAGAGATTAGAGCATGCCATAGGTATTAAAGGCACTGCGCTGCGGTGGTTTGAATCATATTTATCTAATAGATTACAATTTGTTCATGTAAATGGGGAATCTTCTTCACAGACTAAGGTTAATTATGGAGTTCCACAAGGTTTTGTGCTAGGACCAATTTTATTCACTTTATACATGCTTCCCTTAGGCAGTATTATTAGACGGCATTGCTTAAATTTTCATTGTTACGCAGATGATACCCAGCTTTATCTATCCATGAAGCCAGATGACACACACCAATTAGCTAAACTGCAGGATTGTCTTACAGACATAAAGACATGGATGACCTCTAATTTCCTGCTTTTAAACTCAGATAAAACTGAAGTTATTGTACTTGGCCCCACAAATCTTAGAAACATGGTGTCTAACCAGATCCTTACTCTGGATGGCATTACCCTGACCTCTAGTAATACTGTGAGAAATCTTGGAGTCATTTTTGATCAATTCTTCTTCTTACTTATAAGGTTTTGAATAATCAGGTCCCATCTTATCTTAGGGACCTCATAGTACCATATCACCCCAATAGAGCGCTTCACTCTCAGACTGCAGGCTTACTTGTAGTTCCTAGGGTTTGTAAGAGTAGAATGGGAGGCAGAGCCTTCAGCTTTCAGGCTCCTCTCCTCTGGAACCAGCTCCCAATTCAGATCAGGGAGACAGACACCCTCTCTACTTTTAAGATTAGGCATAAACTTTCCTTTTTGCTAAAGCTTATAGTTAGGGCTGGATCAGGTGACCCTGAACCATCCCTTAGTTATGCTGCTATAGACTTAGACTGCTGGGGGGTTCCTATGATGCACTGAGTGTTTCTTTCTCTTTTTGCTCTGTATGCACCACTCTGCATTTAATCATTAGTGATTGATCTCTGCTCCCCTCCACAGCATGTCTTTTTCCTGGTTCTCTCCCTCAGCCCCAACCAGTCCCAGCAGAAGACTGCCCCTCCCTGAGCCTGGTTCTGCTGGAGGTTTCTTCCTGTTAAAAGGGAGTTTTTCCTTCCCACTGTCGCCAAGTGCTTGCTCACAGGGGGTCGTTTTGACCGTTGGGGTTTTTACGTAATTATTGTATGGCCTTGGGGCAACTGTTTGTTGTGATTTGGCGCTATATAAATAAAATTGATTGATTGATTGATAATAATAATAATCTTAGTAATGGAGTGAATCCATGAATTTTCCACACCCACACTTTCCTTAACATTGCAAAATAGGGCATTTTTGGACATTTATGGCATTTTATCAAAAGCTGCTGGACATCTTTTTATGTACGTTGATAAATGGATGGGGCACATGCCACAGAAGAACATATTCACTTTCAGACCACATTCAGATACCAAGCTGTCTCCAGGAAAAGAAATCGGGGGATGGCAATGACAATTTGTTTTTCTCCTAGGCACATAGCCAAGAAGCTACAGGTGGATGCTGGGTGGAGATGTGAAAGATTAGAAGTTGGCGGGCAGTGAAACAGTTTGGATTATGGGTCTGATGAGTTACACAATGTGGATTACGTCACATCATCATAACTCGACCTGAGCTGGTTTGTTGACTGGTTCCTTGTCTTTAACTCCAAACTGTGCCTCTAAGTTCTGAAATCAATCATTTTAGATGACTGATGTAGTCAAAATAAAACTCCCTCTGGCTTCTCCACAGATTGAAGACATCGTTACACGAATACAAGACGAGAAAGCGGGGGGCGTTGCCATCCGAACAGTGAAAAGCTTCTTATCCAAGATCCCAAGTGTCGTATCAGGTTAGTAATCTTGCATTTGTTTGTAGATGAATATATGCAATATATGTGCGTATGACTGCACATTAATACTGTATATTCTTTCATTCCACTGCTGTTACCGACTGTGTGATGTTGAGGTTTATGACGAGGGGTTGGAACTTATCTCAGCACACACAGGATGAGAGACGCGCACACCTGCACTGATTGCTACTTAACATTTCACACTTAGGCAGACACATTAATTACCTTTATGCTGCTTTTACACCACCTGACTGAGTACAGGGCCAATTGTTCTCCCAAGAAGCATCTTGGTACGGCACATGTTTACTGCAAAAAAAGGGGTGTCTGAAAAGAAGATAAAAACATCAAATCTGAGGGAAATCATCTTTCTGCATGGACAAATAATTTCACTCGACAAGGTGTCTTGACTTAAGATAGTTAAATCTAGAAATAAGCACGTCAAACACTTAAAATAAGAAATTAACTCATAAAACAAGATAAATTGTCTAACACTTCTACAGTTTTTTTTTTTTTTTTGAAATCTTGGTAAGAACCAAATAATTTGCAGATAAAAGATAAAAAAAAAACACTTCTGATTTAGATACTTTAGACAAAAAAGATTTAGAAGATTTAGAAGTTCATCACTGCCCTAAATGTTTACAGCCACTTTTTTAACTGTACTTTATTCATATATATATATATGAATAAAGTACAGTTAATATAGTACTAAATATAGCAGTTGCAGGATTTGGGACTTCTCGGTGTTCCCAGGGTGAAGAAGAAGTCAGCAGGTCAAAGAGCCTTTTCGTATCATGCACCCACCCTGTGGAACAGTCTTCCTGCGACCGTGAGGCAGTCGGAGTCCGTGGACATTTTTAAGTCAAGACTGAAAACCTATTTTTATTCTCTTTCTTATGAATAGTTTTTATTTTTTTTATCTGTTTTATTATTTTACTTCTGTTTTTGTTTATGTATTTGAATTTTTTTATTAATTTTTAATTAAGACAGCTTTTGCTGTGATTTGGCGCATTATAAGCTGAATTAAATTAAATTAAATTATATATATATATATATATATATATAACAGTATACAGTACATATCTCATATTTAAGCAATGTTTTAACTTGTCTTGTTTTTCTTTTTTTGTGGCATACAGTAGCTCTGCAGGTGCACCCCACAGTTTTGTTGTACCCCCTCCCCCATACAATGACAATAAAGACTGTTCTATTCTATTAGAAGTATTAGATAATTTAATTAAATTAATAAATGTATTTCTTATTTTAAGTGTTTGGCATGCTTATTTCTAGATTTAATTCTTAATTTTTCTTAATTCTTAAAAAACTCTTAATTCTTTAATTCTTAACTCAAGACATATTGTCAAGTGAAATTATCTGTCTGTGCAGCAAGAAAATTTCTCTCAGATTTAGTGTTTTTATCTTGCTTTTAGACACAGGCAAGCATCAAGGGCCTAGACGGTGCAGCGTTTCCTTGCTACCTGTGATCATTAGTAGGAGAATCTGCTCAGTCTTGGCCCTTCATGCCACATTATAGTACAACCTTCCCACCACCACCTTCTTCCCAAACAGCCAGTGTGTGTGCGCTATTGGCATTTATCAGTTTGTCATTTTATCCACTGAGCGTGCACAGAGAAAACACAAGACACAAACATTTCAGCAAACCCGACCTTCTGGGCTCGTTTAAATTGCTCCCACTACAGTTGGAGGCAGATGCCGTCTTTGGTGATAAAGACTTTTTCTGCTGCAGGACACCACATGTGGCATAATGCCACCCTCGTCACGCCACACGAAAGCTGTCTTTCGCCTTCTCATTCCCGTCGGTGTCCCTCTGTGCACACACACACACACACTCACCCATACTGTATGGCTTCGTGCGTTGGTGCATGCGAGTGCTTGTGGATGAATGAATCAGCGGTGTAAACGGGGATGTGCTCCCACTCTATCTTCTGCGTCCGAGTCACTCCTGCACATGGCTCCCTCAGGTCTGATGGCCTTGCTTGCTCTCTCATGGCCTCCGCCAAACATCAAGAATGGCCAAATATTGTGCTGTTTAGGAGCAGACAGCTAAAGGGCCGCAAACGCGACACCACGGCCGTAAAGATGAAGCGTTACGCATTAATATAAAGATACCGGTGGCTCATACAGGCGAGTATGTTAGCACACACCCTGAAAGCAGAATCAAAACAAATTGCCCCAAAAGATCCAGTTAATCACCATTTATGTGAAGAAAGTGCTGTCAGCTAACACCGTTCCTGGAGAACAGCAGTCCTGAACTCCTCCGGTGTTGTGTTTTCATGTGCCTTCTAGCAAAAGTGAGGAAAGCCACCAACATACCCATACCACACTGAAGCACTCAAACGCATCATTGGCTGTAGTGCAGCAAATAACTGAAACAATACTTTAGATGGTGATACAAGCACCAAATCCAGCACAAATTCTCCTTAGACATTGCTCTACATGCACGTAGGGGTCAATTGAAGAATTACACAGGGGTTGAAATATAAAAAGGCTCCAATCATATTGAAAATGATACCACATTATTTGTCTGATCATAAAGATTCCAAAAAGGTATAGTTTGGACTATCTATGACTGAATGTTATGGAGTTATGGGGTAAAAACCTTAAGAATGGTGACAAAGGTCAATTTCAGTTTGTACAGGGGTCAAATGTTAAAGTTGCTCCAATTTTAGTAAAAATGGTGCAAATTGTTGATTGAGCTACTTGGATTAATAAATGGAACAGTTTTGACTATGTTGAATGCTTGATCTCTCAAGTAAAGGTCAAATAATGTTGGCATCCATTGAATTCTATGACATGTGACATATGTTACCCCATAACGTGATAACTAAGCATGATACATGGTGCAAACTATTCCTTTTTGAAACCCTATTAACTTGACCAATAATTTGCATCACCTTTTAAAAAATTGGAGCAATTCTAACTTTTGACCCCTGTACAAACCATAGTGTTGTACTTAACAATCTCCTCACACATAGTACACCTCATCTAGGTTTCCTTTAGTAACTGCTTATTTGACATAAGATCATTCTACCAATACCCAAGGATATGTGGATTCAAATTTCACTAATATAATGAGATCTTTCAAGAATCAGGAATATGGCCATCGAAAAATCACCAAAACCTTCGGGGCAGTCATCAACACAAATTGCAACCATCAGTAACTTTTTCTCAGTCAGTTTTTGCTTGAATACTCAAGAAAGGAACAAGGCTCCAGTCCCCCTGTGACCCCTGATTGGAGTAATCGGGTATTCAAAATGATTGAATGAATGAATGTAAAAACTAGCACACACATAAAAAAAAAGTTGCGTTATATCCAAGTAAAACTGACCCTGAATTGTAACTAAATTGAATTGTGTTAAATCAGCTTTGAATTACCCGCATCATAAATTATTTATCATTTGATATTGGATTGTGGACGATGAATCGCTGTTGAATTGCGGAACCTGTTGCATTATGTATTTGACCCACAGTGACAGCTTTGAACACGGCGTTCACAAATACTAACCCAATTCTCATTTCTGTTTGTGGAGTGGAGCTTTTGTTGAAACTACTGCAGCTGTCCTATTGTGAAGTCTGGTCTAACCCATGTGTTTCTCTGAATACCAGGGGCAGACATTGTTCAGTGGCTAATGAAAAACCTCTCCATAGAGGATCCAGGTATGACTGAATACATCTGGCATCACAAAAAGCGCACAATAGTGCTCGACTAAATTAAAAAGCCAATTTGCTTCCCTCCCGCCTGTGTGGATTCTGTTTGTTCGACAGCTGAAGCCATCCACCTCGGAAGTCTGATCGCTGCACATGGTTACATCTTCCCCATCTCTGACCACGTCCTCACACTCAAAGATGATGGAACCCTTTATCGCTTTCAGGTGCAGTATTGACCCTTTCAGCAATGATAGTAGGAACTACTTCAACCATATTATCCTCAATAGGACTTTGGTGGCTCCTCCTGCAACCATACGACAAAAAACTAGGAACATTTTGTGTCCTGCTGCCGCTTTGATAATTAGGGTTAGGGTTAGTGATGCTGTGGTGTAGTCATAGGGTGTCAGACTTTTGACCCAGTGGCACAGGGTCACAACAACTAATGGTCTACACCTATCTCTTGAAAGTAGCTAAGTGATACGCAGGTGTCCTCCTGGCATTGTCCGATTTTTGGGTCCTCAGTACTCAGTCGGCTGGACTGATAGAGATGGTGCCTTCTTATTAGCGTGCCGTCAAAAATGCAGTCTATCTGTTGAAGTAGAGCAGGTAGCTCAGTGGATCAGAAGCTGGCCTGAAAAGATGTTAGACTTGAGTTCAAATCCTGCTCACACAACCTATCTGTGTCCTTGAATACGACACGTTGTCCCCGTCCACCCAGCTGTAAATGGGTACTGGCCTTGACTGGAGAAGTACCGGGTGCCATACTTTTATCCGCTTCATGCTACAGAATCGGTCAACGGTCTTTTGAGGACTTACTTCTTTCTATTAAAACATGCTGCTGTTTTAAGTCTCAGATTTGGCCTTTTCTTTGTTTTATTTGGTTGCTGATGTCTTCCTGGACTACAGGAGCTCACATTTCAACATTGAAAAAAAAAAAAAAAAGCGGTGTCTACAAACAAGATAAAAACACAACATCTGAGGGAAATTATCTTGCTGCATGGACAGATTATTTCACTTGACAAGATGTCTTGAATTAACCCCTTAACGCCTATTGTTGCATAAATGCTACAATATTTTACTCAAATATGCATCATACCAAATTGACCAGTATGCCTGTTGTCGCAAATTTGCAACATACCATTATTATTATTATAACATTATAACATAAATTATTACCAAAATACCAAAATTACTATTTATTTTTTGTGCAAAAGTGTAATAATCTCAACATTATTTACCATCTACTTTAAGGCAAAAACACACACAAAACATTTTTTTATATACAGCTATATAAATTCAGGTGTTAAGGGGTTAAGTTTGTTAAAGCTAGATAGAAGCAAATTATCTAACACTTCTAAATCTACAGGTTTTGTTTTAATCTGGGTACTCTGCAAATTATCTGGTTCTTACCAACTTTTTTTTTTATTTTTTACAAATGTTAGGCACTTTCTTATTGTAAGTGTTTCAATGCTTCTTTCTAGATTTAACAAACTTAATTCAAGACATCTTGTCAAATGAAGCCAGACTTTTGACACAAAGCAGATTTGAACATATCACACCCATTTTGGCATCTTTGCACTGGCTTCTTGTCTCTGTGAGAGCAGATTTTAAGGTTTTGTTATTGACTTATAAAGTTGTTCATGGACTGGCGCCGTCTTATCTGGCCGATCTGGTGGAACCATACGTGCCGGCCCGGGCTTTGCGGTCGCAGGATGCGGAACTTCTCTGTGTTTCCAGGGTGAAGAAGAAGTCAGTGGGTCAAAGAGCTTTTTCTTATCGTGCACCCACCCTGTGGAACAGTCTTCCTGCAACCGTGAGGCAGTCGGAGTCCGTGGACATTTTTAAGTGAAGACTTAAAACCTATTTTTATTCTCTTTCTTAAGAATAGTTTTTATTTTTACCTGTTTTATTCTTTTACTTCTGTTTTTAATTATGTATTTTAAATTTATTTATTTTAATTTTATGTTGAATTGTTCTGTGTGAGGTGCCTTGAGACAGCTTTTGTTGTGATTTGGCGCTTTATAAGCTGATTAAATTGAACTGAATTGAAAGTGAAATGATTTGTCCATGCAGCGAGATAATTTCCCTCAGATTTAGTGTTTTTATCTTGTTTTTAGACACCCGTTTTTTTTTTTGCAGTACACACTCAGTAGTTCCTCACCCTGTCAAGATCCACTCAGTAGTTCATGAACCACATCAACCAAAGGATGAGGATAGAAAAGAAAAAGGTTTTCTGAAAAGGGCCCCATAATGGTTATGGAACATTTGCTACAATGATAAATGTATTATATTTTTTGCAAGCCACTGAGTAAATAATAGAAAATATTGAGATGATGGTTGTGTATCTGAAGCAAACATTTGTTGCATGATGCTAATAGGACAAATCCCCGCTAAGCCTATTACTCATCATACGAAGGTCAACACTGTGTATCCCTCCTGGACGTTGCGTCGGAACAGGAGGTGACCCAGAGTACCAGACCTACAGTCTTCTTATTTTTCTTTTTTTTTGTTGCTTCATCTGATCCAGCGTGGACTTTAACGGCTCCACAGTGACTCATTACTGTGACTGGGACCATTAGCGTCTTAATCCAGCCACCCAGCTCTGGTCAGCAAGCTCCTCCATGGGAAGTGCTGAGCTGACGGTGCATCATCATCCGTTTACTCCGCCCCCTCAATCTACCTACCTGTGAATGCACGCATCGTCACCTCTGTTTCTTCAAGATTAAAAGCCGTTATCGTGTCTGTGTTTGTGTGTGTCGCATTTGCTCACCGAGCTGCGGCTAAAAATATTCCTCTGATCTGATGATGATGTGGTTCAAGAGGCCCGGGTCATCAGAACCCGTGGAACGAACCCTACAGCGCATTTGAAATGTAGTGGCCAATCTCTATTTGAGCCTTAATAGTGGAGCAGATAACTGTAACAATTGTTCATTTCTGGAAACAAACACCAAAATTGGCACACATACACCTTAGACATTACTCTTTTGTAAAAGCCACCTAAATTTTCAATAGGCAGCCAGGTAGGGGTCAATTGAAGAATTACACAGGGGTCAAAATTTAAAAGTGCTCCAATCATGTTGAAAACTATACCACATTATTTGTCTGATCATGGAGATTCTAAAAAGGTATAGTTTGGACTATCTATGACTGAATATTATGGAGTTATGGGGTAAAAACAGCAAGAATGTTGACAAAGGTCAATTTCAGTTTGTACAGGGATCAAAAGTTAAAGTTGCTCCAATTTTGGTAAAAAGTGGTGCAAATTATTGGTTGCATTGATAGGATTAACAAATTGAATAGTTTTGACTGTGTTGAATGCTTGGTCTGTAAGGTAAAGGTCAAACAATGCCGACGTCCATTGGATTCTGTGACTTGTGACATATGTTACCCCGTAACATGACATCTAAGCATGACACATGGTGCAAACTATTCCTTTTTAAAACCCTATTAACTCAACCAATAATTTGCATCATGTTTTAAATTGGAGCAAGTTTAACTTCTGACTCCTGTACAAACTGAAACTGACCTTTGTCACCATTCTTGCTGTTTTTACCCCATAACTCCATAACATTCAGTCATAGATAGTCCAAACTATACCTTTTTGGAATAGTTATGATCAGACACATAATGTGGTCTAGCTTTCAATATGATTGGAACATTTTTTTAATTTTGACCCCTGTGCAATTCTTCATTGACCCCTATTTGGCCCCCGATTGAAAATTCATTATTTGTTATTATAACATTATTTGTCTAAAATATATACCAAAAAGGTATAAAAAGTCAAATTTTGTAAGCAGATTTGAACAATTTGTCTGTAAATATTCTGTTATCTGCTGTACTACAAGGAACAGTGACAGGGGATTTTTGATGTTCTACTATTGAGTCTATAAATAAGCAGCAGACCATAGAAGACCCAGATTCAATGACAGCTGTGTTCTCTTGTTAGAAATTTGCTGATTTGTGCCTCTGGCAAATCGCCTTTTTCTGCAAGTTGAAAGAACAATGTGGATTAGAGCGAAGGTTATCTTTCTCTTTATTATACTCAAACAAGCTCATTTGTCTGATGTTACTTAATAGTACTAATGGAAATTAAATATGTGATGGAGTATCACCAAGTTGTAATTTGGTTGACCATTACGAATGTACAGCAGATGTTAAGTGATCTTTTTTTAATGGACTTGGGAATTAAATTTGAATCTATATCAGTTGCTACAGAATTTTGACACACTCATTGTGGAAAAGATCATCATCAACCCGCCGGTTGCTTTTAAACTTTACAAGGAAGATAACTACAGAGGGAGTGCAAGCAGTGCAAGAACTTATTACATCGATGTTCAAGATTATATTATAAGAAGGCACTTTAGTGCACAGAGCAGCCGCGCGTCAGGAATTCATACCACGGCATTCAGTTCGCTTAGCATTGGTTTGATCACTTTCATGTAAATTTGGAAACAAAAATAACTGTGTTGCTGATCTAACCACACAACCACAAAGAGATTTGTGTACAATATTTAAGTACAATAATTAAGTACAATATTTGCAGTTCCATTTTTTTAAATTTAAAGCTTCAAATTTATATACATTAAATACTGATTTTTTTTTTCTATTTTATTTTGTGTGTGTGTGTGTGTTTTTTTCCTACCTAACAGGTTAGGGTAGGAATATGAAGTAGCCAACTGATACTGACCACCCCCTAAAAAAGAAAAAAGAAAAAAAAAAAACTACAGCTCTCTGGGAATAATTAGTGTCAAGAATCAAAATTCTGTTCAGTAAAGCAGATGATCCTTAGAGCAGTGGTTCCCCACTTTTTGGAACCCTTTCTTATATCTAAGAGAACCCCCCACCCCCGCCCCTACTTCAAATTGGGTGAAAATCTGATATATTTTTTCCAAGTTATCATGAGGACAAAAATCAACACATTGTTCAGCAAAGTGGGTGGTCCTTATTGAGTGTTTGTGAAACGTGATCATGCTCAAATTTTAGGTCATCTCAGGTACACACATTTTGGATGTCCAGTGCAAATTTGGTCAAAATCGAATGACTTTTCTTGATGTTATGAACATCACAACATGTGACTGATGCAGAGCTGCGCGCATTCTCACCTTATAGCCGGCGTATGCTTAAGTGCACTCAGAAATATTTAACCCTATCTTTTAAGATTTATGTAATTTTATTACATGACAAATTCCCATTTACTTTTTTTAGATAATTTTAATACAAACCTACCAAATAAACCTTACATGATGCATCTTCATATTTGAAATGCATAATCCTCACCTTTATGTATTTAGTGTTAATAAAATATAATTACTCTAAATCAATAATAATGACAGTATTTATTTAAAATACATAAAGTATATTGTTTGAATTGCATAACTATGTTACCTATACAAGATAAATGGCATAGGTAACATAGTTATTATGCAATTCAAACAATATACTTTATGTATTTTAAATAAATACTGTCATCATTATTGATTTAGAGTAATTATATTTTATTAATACTAAATACATAAAGGTGAGGATTATGCATTTCATATGAATAGGGTTTATTACAGTAATGAATATGCATAATGTAAGGTTTATTTGGTAGGTTTGTATTAAAATTATCTAAAAAAGTAAATGGGAATTTGTCATGTAATAAAATTACATAAATCTTAAAAGTTAGGGTTAAATATTTCTGTGAGTGTAGTTTCTTAGCTTGTTTCCAAAATGTCTCAAAAACTACATAACCTCTATCTTAAAACATGTTGAAAGTGTAACTTGGATATCCTGAGAATAAGTTGTTTTTTTTTAAACATTTGAAAAGAGCACTGTAATTTCCTTTGACACTTACAGAAAAAAGAAACAGCACTTCCCTAAGTTCTTTTTCTTGTTCCTTCTTTTCAGTCTCCATATTTTTGGCCTTCAAATTGTTGGGAACCTGAGAACACAGACTATGGTGAGTTTTAATGTCACATTCTGTCATAGTTGTGTTTTTGGAAACCAGCAGGATTATTTTTTTCTTCTATGGCCCCATTTACATTTGCAAAGAAATCAATATATTTCAATATTCCATTCTCGTGTATTGCAATCACTAGTATCAGACTGTATCTACTTCTGCAACTTAAATAGGGAAATAAAGCTGCATGTTTTCCATAGTATTTAACATTTTAATGACATAAATACTGTACACAGAAAGTAACATTGTAGTACTGTCATAGATTCAGATACAATTTTACATTTGTGTATCCAGAGCAGGTATCTTGTTCGGGACGAGATGTCTGTATGAACAGCTTTGATTAATGTGTTTTTTTCTCTCCCCTTGTTTTGTTGCAAAAACCAGCTAGAAGAGGTCAAAACTGTATCAATCTGTTCTGCTGAATCAGTGAATTGAAACAAATCCCAACACAAGTGCACCATCCTGCCAACATCTCAATTAATCTGTCAGCTTCTTCACAAATCAGAGCCACGCCAACATTTTTTATTTGGCTGTTTAGTACAGAACCCGAGGACGTACACCACAGAAAAGACCAGAGATCTGACGTTTGATCAATAGGGCTGGAACTCATGATTACTTTCATTATTCATTAATCTACTGATTATTTCCTTGATTAACTGATTAGTTATTTGGGCCATAATGTGTCAGAAAATTTTAATCCTTTGTGATTCTTGGGCGTGACTGTTGGGCTTTGTGTTGCGTCCGTGAAGGCCTTTTTCTGTTCCCACTTTTTTTCACTTCCATATCGCAGTGAATGCTCTTACTTCAGTAAGCTGCAGTCACAAAGCCGCTAAGACCCACTAATTAGAGCCTGATCGATATGGAGTTTTTGGTGGTGCTGATATGATACAGATACATCTGCTGATAAATTAAAAAACAGTAATGAATCCTAACAGTTTGCTATAAACCCATATGTAACTGAGGCTTGATGTTTTACAGTTTAAACATGAACCCAACAATAACTAACTACAAATGTCACCAACAACCAACCAACATACATCAAGCAGCCGTCACATTGCCTTCACTTGGACTGGCAGTTGCTCAGTATTTGCAAAAAACAGACTTCTCATTTATGACCACTAGTCTCTTGTCACTGTAAAAAGCCCATTCTGAATGGCAGTGGTTCATTTTGCTTCTGTCTGATGTTGCTAACATGGCCAAGGGGTGATGGGGTCCCAGCATTGTAGACAATGCTGTCAGAGCCCCCTTTTGCTGGGAAAAAAAGACATATTGCCACCATTTCCAACAGCCAAAAGTGTTTTTCTGCATTGTTAATTTGGTAAAATAAAAATGTTTTCATATGGGCAGAAATAATGCAGATACAGATATGTTCATGAAAGCCTCATATCGACCAACATTATTGGCCAACCGATATACCGGTCGGGCTCTATGCAACAAAAATCACGATTTTTTGTTGGTAACTTACCATGTAGAAATCAAACTTTCAGCCTTTAGCACCATCAGTTGTGTTGTGCCTAAACGTCGTTCTGACTATGGATCACCTGTTAACACTCCCTCGCTAATGATCCACAAAGCTATTCCATGTAACCTAAGCATGTCTGGAAACCTCACCAGAACGAATCCCATGGCGTCCAATTTGCCAAAACAAATTAACCTGTACAAACATGTAACCATGTGCTCGGCATTTAGTCTGGGTCTATTATTTTGGAAAAGGAGTCACCTGTCCAATCCAGTAACGTACAGAAAGCATTCATTAGAGCTGCTTTCTTGCCGAGTCTTCTGCAATAAACTGAGCACCAGCCAATGGAAAAATTGGTTTTGCAATTTCAAAACAGACAAGCCATTTGACTTTATATATCTTCCATTTCCCCACTCCCCACGTTTCCCAGCTTACTTTTTTCTTTGCTCCATTTCTTCTTTCTTCCTCCAGCCATTTACCTGTGCAAGCGCACAATGCAGAATAAAGCCAGACTGGAGCTGGCAGACTACGAGGCTGTAAGTATATTTGATTCAGCTCTCAATTCAAGTTTTTCCACTGAACATGAACTAAAGCTGGAGAACACAGTTCCAAATGCAGTCACAATTTGGTACATTAATAAAAAACTGATTATCACAGTGAGTTTAATGAAAAGAATAGTCCATTTGATTTTGATAAACCATTTTTTAAGTCATTAAAACGATTTTCCTCTGCACCACTGTAATTTTGTTCCATAGTATTGAAATAAAGCATTCACACTCTTATATCACTATAAATGTCATCATAATTTGCATTTTCTGGATAGAAATTCAGATTTTGACCCATATAGGTTCAAATACAAAGCAACAAATTATCATGACACACTAGGAAACTGAGCTTCCCAGTGTGGCTTTGAAGGCTCAAATGGTACAGCGACTGTTAACATCATGAAGAAAAATTACAAATCGATCACTCAAAGTAAAAAATAATAAAAAAATCAAGATTTCTTTTGTGATTTATCATTATGTATTTCCATACACAATACAAAACAAATGTCATTTACCTGACAATGTTCTTAAAGAAAATACTGCAAATTAAAAATATAAAATCATGATCTCAAAGTAGTAATAAAAAATATACAAGTTGAATCTTGAGGTAAAATGGAAACAGAAAAACATCAACAGACTCTGATAATAAACAGACCCTCAGAGATCCCACTGGAAAGAACTCTGGATAAAATCAGGACAAATTTCACACAAAGATTTTGCTGGATATCTGCTCGACCTGTAAGACAAAACTCACAGGTCTGCTGTGCCAGCTGTCAATACTATCATTATTTACAGGTATGGTGTTGTTACTTAATTTGCCACATGAGTCCATGGTGAGATTAAAGTTTTATCACAGCTTTATTCAATGTATTTTTCCTAGTTGTAAGTCTGTTGTAAGTTCCCACTGAATGCAGCATGAACTTCCTCCATGTTGTCTGCAAGATCTCATGTAGCCAACTTGCTACATTTTTTTTGCCATGGAATCCCCCAAAGTTAACACTTTATTAGACATAAAATTACCTGTAATTGTGCAATATACCACAGAAATATACTTTATAATAATTAGATTTCAACACAAAGTAAATGATCTGAACTGCACCTTTAAGCCTAATGTGATTGATGAGCCATTAATTTATCGCAGGACAGAATGAACTTTATTGATTCATATATTTTAGAACTGATGACATCATAGTTGTGCTGTTAAATAGCACCAGCATTTATTTAGGTATTTCATACATAAGGTCAACCAGTCACTAAAGACATAAATCCTGGTGTTTCCACTCTTCTAACAGTCATCATATTTGTCACAGTGACGTATTTAAATGTAATATCAATGTGTTATTTATTTCTTTATTGTTGAGTTTATATGCCACAGTGGCAATAGTTGGAAATTATATAACACCTACATAGATTCTTGTCATTTGATTGGTGGTTTTTGCATGTCACGTGATATGGATCATTTTGTTCAATTTACTGTGCAAATTTGGTTCCGTATTTTTTTGCACCATTGCACGCCACCGCGTGCTCACATTAACGGCAATGGCGCTTATCTTAAAAACAAACAGCAGCCCGACACAGTGTCCAGACTCGTTGGGTAACGGATGGAAAGGAAGGATGCGCCGAGAAGGCTCGAGAACGAGTCGGCGGGGGGGGCGTCCTGAGAAAGTCGTAGCTTGGGGCTTGCGGGGGGCCACTGGGGCACAGCAGGCTCCTTTAGATGACACCTAGGTGAGACAGACGGGGCATCTATGTCTCACTACTGAGTTTCAGTGAACATCGTAGGACCAGGAAGGATGTAAGTCCCTTTTCTCTTGTTTATAAATTAATAAAATATCAAATGACAAGGATCTATTTTAGGTGTAATATAAAACAAATAATGAATGTTTATTCTTTCATGCAATGGAAAGAATATTTCATGAGGTAAAAGATGGAATGTTCCATTCAATGAGACACAGCCATAAACACTCATTATTTGTATAAAGTTGACACAAGCGTCTGCTGCTGGGGTTTAACCTTAGAAATGACAGGACAGCAGGATTTAACCTCGAGCCTGGCTACCAATGTCAGTACATGAGCAACCGCCCCATTTTCAACATAGTGGTAAAGATTTTTTGCATTTTCTCATTGGAACACATCATTCGCCGCCTATTAGCCATTAGGCAACCAAACCACTTCAAAACCAGAGAAGCTATCTGGCGTCTCTTCTTCGTGTTGCATAAATCAGCATGAATTTACAACCATTCTTGAGTGCAAGAGGTCATTATAAAATAGACTTTTATATTATCAAGTCAATACAGTTCATTTTTACTTGCAAGTGTGACTATTTACAATTGACACAACATATTGGATTTATATGCCTCGTAGGCTTCAGCAGATCAATACACTCTCTAGAGAAGAATTACTGTAGTCCTTCTCACTTGGCATTAGACAGTAACAATCCACAGCACGTTAATATTCTAAAGACTCCACAACTACTGTCCAGCAGACTATTCAGGTCACTTTGTGCCTTCAAGCTTCATTGCTCTCAGAGTTGACAGGTGCTTGTTAAGCGATGCTACAACAGACACACAACTTAAAAAGTTTTCCATTCCTATATTCCGATCATTTAAAAGGATTTTTGATGGTTAAGAGATACTGAGTGGTGCATAATGCACTATTATGCTCGCGGTATGACAAAAATCGTTATTATCTCCTTCATGTGGACGATTCTCTCAAGAAATAAAGTGCATCGTTATTATTTTCCATCATTTCGCTATTTGGTTACTTCTGGTCTTGTGGACCTTCTCTCCTCGATATTTTCCATTTCTGGCTGCTTTACCCACAAATCATTAACCAGATGTGTTCAGCCAGTCAAGAGCTGAGAGACACCAGTTTTTTGATCAACATCAGGTACTTACTGGTTAATCAGACATCGGGTATGGTTGTGAGAAACTGGAAATCTGCAGAACCATGACTATAAATCTCTTATCTATGGTATAGAAAAGGCAGAAAACACTTCATTTACTTTATGCAACGCTGTTGCAACATGTGGCTGTCATGAGTGACGAAGCTCACGTATGTACTTTCAAACCTTGCATGAACCTGAAATTTAAGTAAGATTTGCAGTCAGTCTTTTCCACATGACAGCGAGATGATTCCTGACATTTGTTTCAATACAGCCGCGTAGTCACATGACTGCAGACAAACTTCTAAAGTTTATTTCAACTATACACAATTTGCTATTGCTACAGCAGGTTATTTTCATGTTTTTTTTTTTTTGTGAGTGCTGCATTGCAACTTTGAGTTGCATCGTGCTGATTTTGCAGGATGTACATCTACAACCCCTGGCAAAAATTATGGAATCACCGGCCTCTGAGGATGTTCATTCAGTTGTTTAATTTTTGTAGAAAAAAAGCAGATCACAGATATGACACAAAACTAAAGTCATTTCAAATGGCATCTTTCTGGCTTTAAGAAACACTATAAGAAATCAGGAAAAAAAATTGTGGCAGTCAGTAACGGTTACTTTTTTAGACCAAGCAGAGGGAAAAAAATATGGAATCACTCAATTCTGAGGAAAGAATTATGGAATCATGAAAAACAAAAGAACGCTCCAACACATCACTAGTATTTTGTTGCACCACCTCTGGCTTTTATAACAGCTTGCAGTCTCTGAGGCATGGACTTAATGAGTGACAAACAGTACTCTGAATCAATCTGGCTCCAACTTTCTCTGATTGCTGTTGCCAGATCAGCTTTGCAGGTTGGAGCCTTGTCATGGACTATTTTCTTCAACTTCCACCAAAGATTTTCAATTGGATTAAGATCCGGACTATTTGCAGGCCATGACATTGACCCTATGTGTCTTTTTGCAAGGAATGTTTTCACAGTTTTTGCTCTATGGCAAGATGCATTATCATCTTGAAAAATGATTTCATCATCCCCAAACATCCTTTCAATTGATGGGATAAGAAAAGTGTCCAAAATATCAACATAAACTTGTGCATTTATTGATGATGTAATGACAGCCATCTCCCCAGTGCCTTTACCTGACATGCAGCCCATATCATCAATGACTGTGGAAATTTACATGTTCTCTTCAGGCAGTCATCTTTATAAATCTCATTGGAATGGCACCAAACAAAGGTTCCAGCATCATCACCTTGCCCAATGCAGATTTGAGATTCATCACTGAATATGACTTTCATCCAGTCATCCACAGTCCACAATTGCGTTTCCTTAGCCCATTGTAACTTTGTTTTTTCTGCTTAGGTGTTAATGATGGCTTTCGTTTAGCTTTTCTGTATGTAAATCCCATTTCCTTTAGGCAGTTTCTTACAGTTCGGTCACAGATGTTGACTCCAGTTTCCTCCCATTCGTTCCTCATTTGTTTTGTTGTGCATTTTCGATTTTTGAGACATATTGCTTTAAGTTTTCTGTCTTGACGCTTTGATGTCTTCCTTGCTCTACCAGTATGTTTGCCTTTAACAACCTTCCCATGTTGTTTGTATTTGGTCCAGAGTTTAGACACAGCTGACTGTGAACAACCAACATCTTTTGCAACATTGCGTGATGATTTACCCTCTTAAGAGTTTGATAATCCTCTCCTTTGTTTCAATTGACATCTCTCTTGTTGGAGCCATGATTCATGTCAGTCCACTTGGTGCAACAGCTCTCCAAGGTGTGATCACTCCTTTTTAGATGCAGACTAACGAGCAGATCTGATTTGATGCAGGTGTTAGTTTTGGGGATGAAAATTTACAGGGTGATTCCATAATTTTTTCCTCAGAATTGAGTGATTCCATATTTTTTTCCTCTGCTTGGTCTAAAAAAGTAACCGTTACTGACTGCCACAATCTTTTTTTCTTGATTTCTTATAGTGTTTCTTAAAGCCAGAAAGTTGCCATTTGAAATGACTTTAGTTTTGTGTCATGTCTGTGATCTGCTTTTTTTCTACAAAATTAAACAACTGAATGAACATCCTCCGAGGCCGGTGATTCCATCATTTTTGCCAGGGGTTGTATATAGATAAAGGGCTACGTCTGTCTGTCTGTCCGGGATAAACTCCCAAACTATAATATGTAGCCCTAAAAACTATATATATTCTGAATCCTCACGACATGGGGAACAAACTGGTATTATTTTTTAAAAGTTGAACTAAACATTACCCCCAAAATAGCCGGCTGTGGGTATGACCAGGCAGATTCAAATTTCCAGCCCTGTATATGTGTTGGCATCTCTGTTTTTTTTAATCCCTTTCTTCAGCTACTTTATGGTCTCAACTGTTAAGCACCTGACTGTCCTGTACAACCCAGTTTGCCTTCCTGTCTGAATACATTCATTTTATGTTTGTAAAATCGAAATGTAAAAACAGTGAAATACACGACTACCTCAATTTTGATTCATTGATATTTACATTTGCGTTGCCTACCTTCTGTGTGTAATTTTGTTATAAATTTGATTGCAAAACAAAGTCTGCATGAAGGACTTCAAATGTAATGTATTTCCACTTAGTTTGGGGAGTCCACCTCTTATAGTTCTGCTGGACAAACTTTAGCCCATTAACTGTTATATTTATAAGACATCAGCATTACAAAAACAAATGTTGGGCAATTGTTTTGATTAAAATGATTGGCATTTGGCTTATGTCTAAAACAGGTTAACCCGGGCAGCGCCGGGTACCCCAGCTAGTACATAATATTTGAATATATGTATGATGTGCATAATCCCACATGTGCAGTTTGTACCATTAGTCATTCATAATAATCCCTCCCCAGCCTCTTCACAACATGTGTGTTAGGCTGCATATTGGTGCAGACAGAAACAAGTATTTATGCCCCAAAGAGCCAAATGAATCATTACAATACTACTTCAAATATTGGACTTTGGTTGCTCAGGTGACACAGGATGTCAAAGCTTCATTTATGCCAGGATTTAGCAAGTTTTATCAGCAGAAATAGAAATCAAAATCTTGAAAATGTAGATAAAAAAAAACCTACTACTATATTTCAAATAAAAAAAACTACAAAAACAAATAAAATACATCTCGCACAAGTCTAAATGATGCATTTCGTTTTTAAGTGTGGTGCTACTGTTTTATCCAAGAACAAGCAAAATTTATTTAATCATTATTTATAATTCAAACACTGTGGCAGCATACAGAATCTCACGAGCTAATTAATGTTGTTATATGAGGCACAAATGGGAGGAAACTGCTTTTTGTCACCACTGAACAGATGAACATAGGTGAGGTTAATGTGTAATGTAATTAATTAAACAAATTTGGCACATGTTTTATTTATAGTTCAAAAACTGTCAGTGAACAGAAGTTAGCGAGCTAATTAATGTTATTGTATGAAGCACAAGACGTGAGTAAATTAATTCTTGTCACTGCTGAACAGGCAATCATAGGTGAGATAAATGGCTAATGGAGTGAAACTTTTTGGAAAAAGAAATCGCTGCATTATTTATAATGCACACACTGCATTAGCAAGCAGAAGCGAATGGGCTAATTAATGTGATGTCACAAGGCATAAACAACTCAAGTAAACTGCTTCTTGTCATCACTGAACAGACACTTGTAGCTGAGGTAAACACGCAATGTAATTAAACATTTGAGCACTCCTTTGTAAAACATTTGTAAACGATAATAGCCTTAGTTAGCCTTGCTGACCTGTATTATGTAGTAGTACAAGTAGTATGTAAGTTATAGTCTCTTTTTATTAAATAGTGTATTCTTTCAGTTTGAGGACATGATTTATTTAATTAATTTGTTCTCAGACAAAAAAAAATTTCTCATTCACAATTTTTTCTTCTTTTTATGGCAGTTGGCATCTATCTTAATGATGCCTTATCACCACCTGTTGCTCTGGAGTGTGAATTACAGTACCTCATGAGCAGCTTGTCATGTGTGTAGATGGTGCCATCTTGTGCCACAGATGACAATGCAGTGTTTTTCATCTGTAAGTTGCAGGACCTCATAAACTTGTTTAATATATTTTTTTAACTTTACTCTCAAAATATGGTCAATGTCAATGAAACTGGTGTTGAAAGAGGACTCTACCACACTGATACCACACATTAATCAGACGTGTCGCCCAAGACACAGAGAGTAAAACTTAAAAAAAATATCCTAATTTCTCAATGGTATTGATTCAATGTCATGGATATATCTAGTTATTTTTGTAAGCCTAGAATCTGGATCAAAACTTGGTTCTGGCCTATTCTGGGGGAGGACTGAGCTAAGTTATTTTGTGCGAATTTTGACCTTGAACAACAAGACTGATCTCACTGCCAACTTCCTGTCGTTGAGAAGATACAGCACCTATGTTAAAGCACCGACTACATAACAGCAATCAAGTGAGTTTCTTGCGGACATGTCAGTGAGAGGTCATCTCATCTCCGCAACAGTAATCCAGAGTTATGACATGTCATCATGGTGAATGGATAATCCAATCATCTGAAGGCCTTGAAATAGAATAAAGTTCCCCCTTAACGCTGTGCCTGCTTGGTCCCACCAGGAGAACCTCGCCCGGCTGCAAAGGGCTTTTGCCAGGAAGTGGGAGTTTATCTTCATGCAAGCAGAGGCACAAGTCAAGTGAGTAACACATGATGAAACTGTGAACCAACAACCCATCACTGGGTGACATGACTTTTATTCTTGACTGACACAGACGAGCTAAAACTAAGGAAACAGGTTTCTGGAGTCGTATTTCAAAACCGTTGATAGGCTGTTTGAGTAATCCACAGAAGGGGCAGGGCCATCAGAAGCTGTCATATTGTGCAAAACTAAATCAGCGGATGCTAAATGGAGCAAAAGTTTTGTAATCTGAAAATAAAAAAGATTGAAAAAATACATTTTGAAACTGAAAATTCAATGTTTGTTATTGAATTTTATAATAATTTAAAAAGTATTATCAAAATAAAAATAAGTGTAAGATATATATATTTTTTCAGTTTAAATAAATTTTTGATTCAGCTCTGTAATTTTTTTGATCAAATAATTTATTTTCATTCATATTTCTTTTTTTTTTCCACCTTCAGATCTTTTTTTTTTTTTTTTTTTTCACTTTCAGATCTTATTTTTTAGTTTCAAACTTTTGTCTCCATTCTGGCGTGAGAGGGCGTGGCTTCAATTGAGAGGGGTGTGGAATTGTGAGTGACAGGAGAGCAGTCAGTCCTCACATGATGTTGCATTCAGGAAACGTGGGTACTTTGATAGATAATGACTTAACACTTTCTCTCCACTGGATTGTCTTGATACCTGTAAATAAAGTGATGCTAAAGATGTCGATTACAAGTAATTCTAGACCACTCGGTCATTTTTGATGTTTAAAAACTGGAAAATATGCAAGATTGTAAAGATTAACACCTATACCTATCACCTACCTATACCTATACCTTCAATCTTTTTTTATTTTCAGATTACAAAACTTTTGGTCTTGATTTAGCTCCATACTGCTAGGGTTACCTCAGATTTTGCACCTCAGTTTATCAGTCTGCCCAACCTTTAGTGATGATGTCATCATCTTTGTGAACATAACAGCAGCACTTCTGACCCGGCATGCTTATACGTCAGTTTTTTATTTACGGGTTTTGTCTGAACGCAAATCAAAGCAAGGAAAAAGTCCAACGTGTAAGATTTTTAATCCCTGCTCTGGGACCCAACAGAACTACAGGTGTGAAATCAACTTCATTTATTTCATGCGTCTCTTCAGGAGCAGCATTTAACTACAAGATTCAATTAACATTTATTCAGTGCCTGGTGGCTTGTAACTTACAGACTAATACCTCTAAATTTATTTAAACTGCTCCATTGTGAGATTTTACCAATCTCATTCATTCCTGCATCGTTGTAAGAGCTCCATCTGGTGGTCGGCGTGTGCAAGTTCAGCATGTGCATCAACATTCAGTTGGGATCCGGATGGGTAAAAAAAAGAACTTCTCGCTCGCTTATAGGAAATGTTCGGACTTGCACAAAGAGACGTGAACACAGAGTGTTCTGTTGAATGGTGGGGGGCGGGGGGGGGGGGGGGGGGGGTGAAGCACATCAAGCAAGAACAGATCAGTAAATGTCAGTTATATAAACAGTCGACCCCTGCAGCGACTGCAGTGGACGTTGCCTGCTGTGGTCAGCAGACATGTTCAGGTTTTAGCTCTCATATCTGGCCCTGGGATTAACATTTGAGGCTCCAGTGTGTGTGTGTGTGTGTGTGTGTGTGTGTGTGTGAGAGAGACACACGACTACAGCAGAGGGAACTGAGTGAAGTCATTCTGAGGCCTGATTTACTGAGTGTAAGCTGTTTGACCTGACATTTCAGAGTCCACTTCGAGTCGGTGTTTGAAATGCTCGTGCACGCAGCGAGGCTGTCCTGAGGTAAGGATCGTGCACGTTTGTTGTGGAGTTCTGACATTACATCTGTTCCCAGGATTGACAGAAAAAAGGACAAGGCAGAGAGGAAGATCATGGACAGCCAGGAAAGAGCGTTCTGGGATGTCCATCGACCGGTGGTGAGTTTGGCGGGAACGAACAGTGGATTAGTACTGGTGCAGATACCAACCTCGACAGAAATGGTCGAACCGCATTAAATACTTTTATGTTGTTTGGCTGCCACAACACTGTCCTCTAAAAAGAAAAATGACCATTATAATAATAAAAAAATAATAACACAAAACATTCACATTCCAGTTTAAACTGAAAAAAAAATGCATTGTTACCTCGCCCCTGTTTGTTTGTCTGTCTGTCTGTTTGTAAACAGCCTGGAGCCCACAATTTTTTATATATCCTTATAAATTTTTTACTGAAGATTCATATCCTGAGGCCGATAGGAAAGAAGTGATTAAATTTTCAAGGTTATAGGTCAAAGGACAAAGACAGAAAAAAATCCCTATCTTTAACATTGAAAGAATTTTAAAAAATTCATAACTCTGTCATAAAAGACCAAATTTCTTTCAGATTTGAGAGCGTTATGTAGGATGGTATACGTATCGACTGACAAAGTTTGATCCAGATCTGATCCAGATTATGGATTTTGTGGCTATTTAAATTTAACATTAAAAATCTCATTTAAGGTATATTTTACATTATATCTATAACATGCCAATCAAAGGTGTTTGATGTAGCTGCCGATGCCAATGCATGGCTGCATCCCACACTACAGAGCCGCCTTGGGTTCTGGATGCCAACCACCCAGGAAAGTAACCATCTATCAGTCGCAGTCAGGTGGTATTCCCCAGTCACTGGGGTCCTCTATACCGAGGCACCTTTGTGATGCACAGAGAAATTTGCCACATGACCAAAATGTTGCAGCAGATGTTCCTTTACACTGCAAATTATAAGCATGCATTTGAAGCTCAAATCAACCAACAACACCTGTTGAATCAGAAATTATGTAAATCTATGGCAGTTGCAGGCTTAAACACAAGCTGCATTGGGGTCAATGAAAACTTAAATTTCAATGAAAACTTGAAATGCATGGACAAGACATAAGGCACAAAAACAAAAACAAAAACCCCAAAGCACATCACGCTCAAACGGCCACCAACACTAGTTTCCAATTCCACAAATTTTTACTTTGGAAACAAATTTTTAAGGTCAAAGTCCTGTTCGAGGTGACTTTTCATAAACTAAAATATAATACAAAAAAATAGATCAAAAGGGCGTTTCAATGTTAAAATCAAATATCTGCTAAATCCACAATACGGATCAGATGCGGCTCAAGCTCAATCTATTCATTGAGAGTTACAGTTTGCACCTCATTGTCACAAATCAGAGTGATTGAGGCACTTTTGAGTGAGATGTAATGCAAAATGTACATCAAATGGGCTTTTCAGTATTAAATTCAAATGCTCACAAAATCCACAATCCAGACCAGATCCAGATCAAACTTTGTCAGGTGATAGTGAGTGCCGGTCTGCACCTCACTCTCAAATATGAGGGTGATTGGGGCACCTTTGACTAAGATATAATATAAAATATACATTAAATAGGGTTTTCAATGTTAAATTTAAATGGCCACAAAATCCACAATCTGGATCAGATCTGGATCAAACTTTGGCAGTCAATAAAGGATACCATCCTACATAAAGCTATCAAATATTTAAGAAATTCAATCTTTTTGACAGAGTTATGAATTTTTGAATATTTCGTTCAGTGTTAAAGGTAGGAACATTTTGAAGATTTTACCTGATTTTGCCCTTTGACTTTGAAAATTTAATCAGATTTTGCCTATCAGGATATGAATCTTCAGTACAAATTTCATAATGATACATTAAACATTGTCAGCTCCAGGCTGTTCACAAACAAACAGGTAATAAGAAAAAAAAGATATTTTATGTGAGTGGACATTTTTAGCAGTTAAAGCCTGAAAACAGCAGATTCAGCTTCTCACGCTGCTCATCCAGGATGAAACCTGCTGTGCTGTTGAAAGCTGAATCAGATTTGGTGCTAGTCACATTGCATACAAGCCCAGCGTGGCGTTTGTGAACAGAAAGTGCACGGCAGCTTGTTTGAGGAGGCAAAGACACAAACACAATCCTCCTGACTTGCTCTCCCTCCCACAGCCGGGCTGCGTCAACACCACCGAGATGGACATCCGAAAGTGTCGAAGAGAAAAAAATCCACACAGGGTAAAAAAGGTGAGTGCGGAAGAGAGCGGATGCTTTTTAAGACCTGAACATTCTGAATTAAGCCAAGAATGTTGGTATTGGCTTCAAACCTAGCGAGCCTGACACAACTGTCACCTGACATCATCTGAGGCCAGCTGCTGGAAAATAACATCAGGTCCAACATGTCTCTCACCCCGTCCAGTCGGTGTATGGCATACCGGATGACGGGCAGAGCCAGCCGAGTCCTGTGCACGCATCTTCACAGCTGGCGAGAAAACCGACCAAAGAGGACGTCCAGAAGGAGGTAACCCACTCCATCGGTTATTACCGCCACTCTGTCTCACCTTATCCTTATAACAAACTGATTTGTCCCCCCCACCATCACTCCAGATCACCTTCCTGAACACCCAGCTGGACCGACACTGTATGAAGGTCTCCAAGGTGGCCGACAGTCTGATGTGCTACACGGAGCAGTTTATGGAATACGACCCATTTTTGTCGACTGCAGAACAGTGCAACTCTTGGATCAGCGATGATGCTTCCTTCTGGGAGTTGGAGGCAAGGTAAGGACAGCAGGGTTGTGTTGGGATGCGCGCTGAAGGCTGGTAACACTCCTAAACCATGCTGAGGTCTGGTTGAGCGTAAAGGTTTCCATGCTCCGTGAACTCTTGCTGGCCTGAATTCGATGGCATCTGTCTGTTTGCATCTCATCTCAAATGTGAACTCATGCTGACATTTCCGAAGGGCGATGTGATCTGTCTTGCTAGTCTGTGTTCTCTGTAGACTCCAGACTAGTAAACAGCAAACCCTTCTGTTCTACTCCGTTCTCTTCCATGCCGAGCAGTCGTGACCCGAGCCAACAGCGAGTGAAGAAATGGGGCTTCTCCCTTGAGGAGGCCCTGAAGGACCCGGCTGGCCGAGAACAGTTCTTGAAGTTCCTGGAGTCGGAGTTCAGCTCAGAGAATCTGCGGTGAGACTCTGTTTACATAGAAGATAAAAACCTGGGGGTTGGGACCTTGATGGATTGAAAGCTCGTGTATTTCCCGAAGAATAAATCTGGGCTTTTTAATTATTTATATTGTTTACTAATTTGGGAGGTCCTGCAACTTATATTACGGTGCAACATGTATACTAAAAAACATGTGTACACTAACTATTTACAATCACTGGCCACTTTATTAGGCACACCTGTTCAGTTTCCTAACACAAATAGCTAGCCAGCCAATCACTTGGTAGCAATTCAAAGCATTTAGGCATCTAGACGTGGTGAAGACGACTTGCTGAAGTTCAAACTGAGCATCAGAATGGGGAAGAAAGAGGATTTAGGTGACTTTGAATGTGACATGGTTGTTGGTGCCAGATGGGCTTGACTGAGTATTTCAGAAACTGCTGATCTAGTGGGATTTTCACATGCAACCATCTGTAGGGTTTACAGAGAATGGTCCAAAAAAAGAGAAAATATCCAGTGAATTAGCAGTTATGTGGACAAAAATGCCTTGTTGATGTCTGAGGAGAATGGGCAGACGGGTTGAATGACCAACTGCATGATGCTATTAGGTCAACATTGGTTTTCAACACCTTGTTGAATCTACAGTAGGGCAAAAAAGTATTTAGTCAATCTGTGATTGTGCAAGTTCTCCTACGTTGAAAGATGAGAGAGGTCTATAATTTTCATCATAGGTACACTTCAACTGTGAGAGACAAAATGAGAAAAAAAAAATCCAGGAAATCACATTGAAGGATTTTTAAAGAATTTATTTGTAAATTATGGCAGAAAATAAGTATTTGGTCAATAATAAAAGTTCAACTCAATACTTTGTAACATAATCTTTGTTGGCAATGACAGAGGTCAAACGTTTCCTGTAAGTCTTCACCAGGTTTGCACACACTGTAGTTGTTATTTTGACCTATTCCTCCATGCAAATCTCCTCTAGAGCAGTGATGTTTTGGGGCTGTCGCTGGGCAACATGGACTTTCAACTCCCTCAACAAATTTTCTATGGGGTTGAGGTCTGGAGACTGGCTTGGCCACTCCAGGACCTTGAAATGCTTTTTACGGAGCCACTCCTTCGTTGCCTGAGTGGTGTGTTTGGGATCATTGTCATGCTGGAAGACCCAGCCACGTTGCTTCTTAAATGCTCTCACTGATGGAAGGAGGTTTCGGCTTAAAATCTCATGATACATGGCCCCGTTCGTTCTTCCCTTAACATGGATCAATCATCCTGTTCCATTTGCAGAAAAACAGCCCCAAAGCATGATGTTTCCACCCCCATGCTTCACAGTAGATATGGTGTTCTTGGAATGCAACTCAGCGTTCGTCTTCCTCCAAACACGACAAGTTGAGTTTTTACTAAAAAGTTCTATTTTGGTTTCATCTGACCACATGATATTCTCCCAGTCTTCTTCTGGATCATCCATATGCTCTCTGGAAAACTTCAGACGGGCCTGGACACGTACTGGCTTAAGCAGGGGGACACGCCTGGCACTGCAGGATTTGAGTCCCTCTCTGCGTAGTGTGTAACCTTTGTTACTTTGGTCCTTGCTGTCTGCAGGTCATTCATCAGGTCCCTCCGTGTAGTTCTGGGATTTTTCACCGTTCTCATGATCATTTTGACCCCACGGGATGACATCTTGCATGGAGCCCCAGATCGAGGGAGATTATCAGTGGTCTTGCATGTCTTCCATTTTCTTACAATTGCTCCCACAGTTGATTTATTCGCACCAACCTGCTTGACTATTGTAGATTCACTCTTCCCAGCCTGGTGCAGGTTTACAATTTTCTTCCTGGTGTCCTTCGACAGCTGTTTGGTCTTGGCCATGGTTGAGTTTGGAGTCTGACTGTTTGAGGTTGTGGACAGGTGTCTTTTATACAGATAACGAGTTCAAACAGGTGCCATTAATACAGGTAACAGGTGGAGGACAGAAGAGCTTCTTAAAGAAGAAGTTACAGGTCTGTGAGAGCCAGAAATCTTGTGGGTGACCAAATACTTACTTTCCACCATGATTTTCTGGATTTTTTTTTTCTCATTTTGTCTCTCATAGTTGAAGTGTACCTATGTTGAAAATTACAGACCTCTCTCATCTTTCTAAGTAGAAGAACTTGCACAATCAGGGGCTGACTAAATACTTTGTTACCCCACTGTATGCCACAAAGAGTTAAGGCAGTTCTTAAGGCAAAAGGGGGTCTAGCCCAGTATTAGCAAGGTGTACTTAATAAAGTGGCCAGTTACTGTATCTACTCTAGGACTTTCCCAGGAATCAAAGCACAAAACAAAATAAAGTCTAATAATAAAATAATAAATGCCAATAATAAAAATGCATTACAACTATGCACAAAAATGAGCTCTCAAGTCCAACGTTTTATACAGAAATAAAAGGTGCGACATACTAAAATGTGACTTATTGTCCAGAAATGGCAAAACAACTAAGAAACCTCAGACGTCCATCGCCTAAAGTTTGTCTTTGATTAACAAATTTTGAAAGGATACTTTTGCACATTCACAGCCACATTCATATAATTATTACTTTAAATTAAGACAACACCTTCCAATCTGATAAAAATACATATTACGCATCCATAGACATGACTAGATGTGACTGTATTCCAGGTTCTGGTTAGCAGTGCAAGATCTAAAGCGACGCCCATTCCATGAAGTGGCGTGCAGGGCGCAGCAGATCTGGCAGGAGTTTTTAGCCGAGGGAGCGCCAAGCTCCATCAACTTGGACTCTCACAGCTACGAGCGCACCAGCCAGAATCTCAAAGACCCTGGACGATACAGCTTTGAGGACGCTCAGGTGGATGATTTTGCTTTTTATATTTGCACAAACAAAAACAGGCATTTGTACAAATGCAGCTTCAACACGCCGATGCCTCCCTACCCGCTTGAGCAAAGAACACTTTTACAGTTTTATATTCCACAGTGAGATTAAAAACAGGTCAGTTCAAGTGATTTATGCAGCCCCAAAACACGACATAAGTCACCCAAACTGCTACATATGAGCAGGGTTTAAATGTTATACATCCTTTGAGCAAGCACATTGGCAAGTCAAGTCAAGTAACCCTCTATCTGCTAAAGCCAGATGAAATGTGGACAGCCCCTTGGCCTTCTCCAACCACTGGAACCCTCAACACTGAGGGACCTGCATGCAGGATCCTGCACAGAGAAAAGCGCCACATGGATATCATGTCAAAAATGATGTTCCCACAAAATGCAAGTAATACTCCTCATCTTAGTCTCCCTAAGTAACCAATCATTTGATACAAAATCCGTTGGTACCTAAGGATCCCTTGAAGAGACCTCGTACCAAGGACAACCAGTGCTGCCCTAAGTCAATGGTTAGTGTCTGCGTCACGCAACCACAGGAAGCAACAGGACCCTACAAATTTTGACCTTCGTTTTCCTGCAAAGATATCGGCATAGCCAAACACCTCTGTCCAGCGACCTCATGCTCTGCTAGCTTATTCAAGGCATCTTTCCATTGGACAGGGTCCACTAGTCCTATGGTCCACTCATCCTAACCTCCTCATATTATTTGATGGTGCATATTACAACCCAAACTGATTGTAAAGTTTACAAATAAATGTTATACTTTCAAATAGCGAACAAACCAGATCCAATTTTGTTCAATTTACAAAAATAAAACATATGATTCTTTTGACAGACACCATTAATCACCTTTAATTGTACTGTTGTCTATAAATCTGTTCAATTGAAAATCAACAAACAATGGTAATTCACTATAATTAATTTTTTTTTTTTGCGTCACACATTTGTAACATTACTTAAACTACTGTAGGTCAACAAACAGTTTACCATGAATGTAAAAAATATAATGCTAAAATAACAGAATGTGACCTTTTGACCTCTTAAAATAGGTCAAGGTTAGGCAGCTTTGAACTTGTCCAAGGTCTGTGTCCCAAGAATGCTCCCTGTGAGTTTGAGGACCCTGGGAGTAAGAGGACTGGAGTTATGCTGAGCACAGATGGACAGATGGATGCAAGGCCTTTGCAACTTCAACATGCTTTCCTTAATAGTAGAACTAGGACTAGTGGACCCTCAGACAAGTGGGAAGTTCCCCTCTCCATCTCAAAGGCTGAGGTCCCAGAGACATAAAAAACACTGCAGAGATAAGCCAACTGGGAACAGTGATGAAGGAAAACGGCCCCAGGTGTTTTTAATTATAAGAAATCTCAAGCAGACAAGGCCCAGTGGGGTGACATCTGCTTTTGCCACACTAACAACAAAATAGAACAAAAGCACAACAAGCAGTTGTCAAACATGTAGAGACAGAAATGTTGCAGCACAGAGTCCAATGACTGATGGCTCAAAGGACAACCAAGAGGAGAAGATCAGTCTCAGTAAAATGGACTAGAAATGGCAAGTCAATGTGTGTAGTGACGCAAGATCACCATTAAAGAGGAGGACATTCTCCAGTTTTCAGCTACACTTTGGTCCCCTAACTCACAGGCACACTCCACATGTCTTCAGCTCCCATGTCCCAGCTCTGGAAGGATCTCAGATGGATGGATGAATCCAAACAATTACAGATTTTAGTTAAACAAATAAACTGAAGAGGTCTCCTGAAAAGCTTCTCAAAATTGTTTTCCCTTCATGTAGTCACATCCACATTTCTTTATGGTGTTTTCATGTGTGTATTTAGTATTTTCTCATTTCTATTATCCAGGCCCCCAAAAAACGCTCACATTGCTTTTCTTCTATTGCAGGAGCACATATTCAAGCTAATGAAAAGCGACAGCTATGCACGTTTTTTGCGATCCAACATCTATCAAGACCTCCTGTTAGCCAGAAAGAAGGTGAGCTGCATTCACTCGCCTGCTCCAGTTTTTTAACATGCCACACTTGTTGCATCTCTCTTATTGCTTTTCATGTTTTTTTTCTTTTTTATTAACTGAAGTTTATGTGTACTTACAGTAGTGTTCAGAATAATAGTAGTGCTATGTGACTAAAAAGATGAATCCAGGTTTTGAGTATATTTCTTATTGTTACATGGGAAACAAGGTACCAGTAGATTCAGTAGATTCTCACAAATCCAACAAGACCAAGCATTCATGATATGCACACTCTTAAGGCTATGAAATTGGGCTATTAGTTTAAAAAAAAGTAGAAAAGGGGCTGTTCACAATAATAGTAGCGTGGCATTCAGTCAGTGAGTTCGTCAGTTTTGTGGAACAAACAGGTGTGAATCAGGTGTCCCCTATTTAAGGATGAAGCCAGCACCTGTTGAACATGTTTTTCTCTTGGAAAGCCTGAGGAAAATGGGACGTTCAAGACATTGTTCAGAAGAACAGCATAGTTTGATTAAAAAGTTGATTGGAGAGGGGAAAACTTATACGCAGGTGCAAAAAATCATAGGCTGTTCATCTACAATGATCTCCAGTGCTTTAAAATGGACAAAAAAACCAGAGACATGTGGAAGAAAACGGAAAACAACCATCAAAATGGATAGAAGAATAACCAGAATGGCAAAGGCTTACCCATTGATCAGCTCCAGGATGATCAAAGACAGTCTGGAGTTGCCTGTAAGTGCTGTGACAGTTAGAAGACGCCTATGTGAAGCTAATTTATTTGCAAGAATCCCCCACAAAGTCTCTCTGTTAAATAAAAGACGTGCAGAAGAGGTTACAATTTGCCAAAGAACACATCAACTGGCCTACAGAGAAATGGAGGAATATTTTGTGGACTGATGAGAGTAAAATTGTTCTTTTTGGGTCCAAGGGCCGCAGACAGTTTGTGAGACAACCCCCAAACTCTGAATTCAAGCCAGAGTTCACAGTGAAGACAGTGAAGCATGGTGGTGCAAGCATCATGATATGGGCATGTTTCTCCTACTATGGTGTTGGGCCTATATATCACATACCAGGTATCATGGATCAGTTTGGATATGTCAAAATACTTGAAGAGGTCATGTTGCCTTATGCTGAAGAGGACATGCCCTTGAAATGGGTGTTTCAACAAGACAGTGATCTCAAGCACACTAGTAAACCAGCAAAATCTTGGTTCCAAACCAACAAAATTAATGCCTCGCAGATGTGAAGAAATCATGAAAAACTGTGGTTATACAACTAAATACTAGTTTAGTGATTCACAGGATTGCTAAAAAAAATAGTTTGAACATAATAGTTTTGAGTTTGTAGCGTCAACAGCAGATGCTTCTATTATTGTGAACACCCCCTTTTCTACTTTTTTTTACTAATAGCCCAATTTCATAGCCTTAAGAGTGTACATATCATGAATGCTTGGTCTTGTTGGATTTGTGAGAATCTACTGAATCTACTGGTACCTTGTTTCCCATGTAACAATAAGAAATATACTCAAAACCTAGATTAATCTTTTTAGTCACATAGCACTACTATTATTCTGAACACTACTGTATGTATTCAGAGGAAGTAGCTGACTACAATTTTTAAACCTGCCAAACAACTGAAATTTTCCTCTGCAGATATTTCATATGAGAAAACAGCCATTTGAAACGCGAGTCTCTAAAGCAAAACGAATAGATAACACAGGTGCAAGCAGGCCAAAAAGAAAGGAAACAAAAAAACTGTTACTTATTGAATAATATTTATCATCAATTATATTTTTAAACACTATTGTCTAACATTGTAGAAGAAATTATGTCATAATTATATTAATGTTATTATATTTTGTAATTACATTGTTTAAACGGTGAGGAAACCAGACAAATCACTTAATTAAATTTCAGTAAAATAGGACTCATAGCTATCTGAAGTGGGGGTGATACAGTGCCCCTTGCTGGAGGAGCACATCACAGCATCCATTGCCAGATGACAATTAAATAGAAAAATAAAATTAAGAAATTGTCAAAACACTAAATAGTCTTTCCTTGTTGTTTACACACAAAAAGGCAATGTTTAGTGAAGTTGTTTTTGAGAATAATAAGCAATTCTGCAAGTATTCTATAACGTTACAGCCTATAACGGAATCTGGTAGCATTAGTTGCAGTAATTGCTTGTTTTTTCAAGCATCTGTTGATGCTGATAATGTGTGTGTGTGTGTGTGTGTGTGTGTGTGTGTGTGTGTGTGTGTGTGTGTGTGTGTGTGTGTGTGTGTGTGTGTGTGTGTGTGTGTGTGTGTGTGTGTGTGTGTGTGTGTGTCATCTGTGCCCTGTCACAGAGTAGTGGGTATAAATGAAATACAGTAAATTTTATAATTACTTTTACTATTTCAAGAAATTTTGAAATCTTTAAGTGAATTTTCACCTTTTGCGTTGGCTTTTTTTTTTTTTTTTTAAACACACATGAACACATGGAGTTTTTAACTTGGAACAAGTCTTTCACTTAAGATAATTCACACGAATAAACAAATATTTAAATCTTACTGAATTTGAATTTTTAAGTGAATATATACTTAAAAGTATATCTGTGTGTGTGTGTGTGTGTGTGTGTGTGTGTGTGTGTGTGTGTGTGTGTGTGTGTGTGTGTGTGTGTGTGTGTGTGTGTGTATCTATCTATCTATCTATATATATATATATATATATATATATATATCTCTGTGTGTGTGTGTGTGTGTGTGTGTCATATATAATAAGCATAGATATCTTTAACTTGAAATTCGACAAACACAGTACAACTGACTTTTTGAAGTGTGTTCAAACAGTCTGAAAACAACAAACAACTGGTTTGAAAACAACTTAAACCAGATTCATCTCTGTGCAGGTTTTACAGTTAAAATGATTTTATCACTAGTTTAAAAAGGTTAGTAAAGGTACTGCAAGTCCTATACAAAGTGAAAACCAAACTGTTAAAATGTCAAATATTTCAGAGTTCACATCAACTCTGAAAGTGTTATTTTTATGTTCTCTCTGTTTAACCTTTATACTTGAATGTGAAATAAAAAAAACATAGTTCATAGAACACATGCTGTGATGGTGTTTCTGTTGCTGTGGTTGTGGGTTCAAACCCAGTGTGAGGCCTTTGTAACATTCCTGTAAACAACAGTGTTCAAACTACTCTCTGAAAAATGGAAAGTACACGTTTATTATATGTGTGTGAAGGTTAACACCATTTAACACTATTAAAAGTGTAACACTCACTCTGAACTTGTAAAAATTGAAGAAACTCAGGAATGGAGTTCATTTTAACACGACGCATGTTGAGTAACTTAACTTTAACACAGAGGTTTTTGCTTTGCATTCACTCCTGAGCTTCAGGGACGCGTCAGACAAAGTAACAGACGTCCCGGGTCACGGTGAGGTGGCTGGACGGGTCCCTGCCACCTTATGAAGTCACACAAAAAAAGTAGAGAAGCTTGGATCTTCGACTGGACTGGGTTGCTTGACGCGAGGACGTTTCGCTTCAAATCGCAGAAGCTTCCTCAGCTAAAATTCTTGCTCTGGAAGTCTGACTTCTGTCTGACTCTTGTAGAGACGAATGAACAGAAGCCAACAAAAGCTGGAGTTTTAAACCTAACCAGACCCCTCCTACTGAGAGGCAGACTGCTATAGGCTAGTGACTAAACAATAGCTCTAATTAGCAACTATTGTGCTCTAGTTAGCACTCTCCTAATGACAGGGCAGCTGTCCCTCCTAATGATGGGATGGATGCCTTTCTTGATGGCTCCCTTGATGACTCTCCTGATGACGTGAATGACTCATTACCATGAACAAAAGACTGAAACTCCTTTGACCTGAGTACCCCATTGTAAACAGGGGACAAAGCGTGTCTCAGACCCCCTCCGCGGTTATGGCTGGGTTTCAAACGTTTCACAAAGAATGCCTCCTTGACCCCTTTCTCAAACCATTTCTTCTCTCTGGCTAATATTTTAACTTCCTTGTCCTCAAACGTGTGGTTATTGTCTTTAAGGTGGAGGTGAACCGCAGACTGAGGTCCACTGGCGCCCTCTCTGCGGTGCTGGTATAGTCTTTTGTGTAAAGGTTGCTTAGTCTCACCTATGTAGTGTTCGTTACAGTTTTCCTGACATCTGATAGAATACACTACATTGCTCTGTTTGTAACTAGGGATCATGTCCTTAGGGTGAACTAATTTCTGTCTCAAGGTGTTAATCGGTTTAAAGTAAACTGGGATTTTGTGCTGTCTGAAGATCCTCTGTAGTTTTTCCCCTACTCCTGCTAAATAAGGGAGAGACACTCTTCTTCTTGTCTCCATCTCCTGTCTATCTGGTCTCTTTGTTCTCTGGGACTTCTGCACTTTGTTCAGGGACCATCGTGGGTACCCACATACTGTGAGGGCTTTCCGGACACGTTGTTGTTCTTTAGCCCTTCCCTCTGCAGTTGTGGGCACCTGTAGGGCTCTGTGTTGAAGCGTCCTGATCACTCTGAGCTTGTGTTCAAGGGGGTGGATTGAGCCAAAGGGCAGATATTGGTCAGTGTGAGTTGGTTTTCTGTAAACCCGTCTGGAGCTGCCTGTTCTCTCCAATCATAACATCACAGTCCAAGAGGCTAAATGGTTGTTTCTGGCATCCTCACGTGTGAACTTGATGTTGGCGTCCACTGAGTTGATGTGTTCTGTAAAGTCTTCAACTTCCTGTTGCTTGATTTTAACCCATGTGTCATCAACATATCTGAACCAGTGACTGGGAGAGATGCCCGTGAAAGACGTCAAGGCTGTCTTCTCCACTTGCTCCATGTACAGATTGGTTCTCCGGTATCCCCCATTGTGGCCAATCTGTACATGGAGCAAGTGGAGAAGACAGCCTTGACGTCTTTCACGGGCATGTCTCCCAGTCACTGGTTCAGATATGTTGATGACACATGGGTTAAAATCAAGCAACAGGAAGTTGAAGACTTTACAGAACACATCAACTCGGTGGACGCCAACATCAAGTTCACACGTGAGGATGCCAGAAACAACCATTTAGCCTTCTTGGACTGTGATGTTACGATTGGAGAGAACAGGCAGCTCCAGACGGGTTTACAGAAAACCAACTCACACTGACCAATATCTGCTCTTTGGCTCAAACCACCCCCTTGAACACAAGCTCTGGTTTATCAGGACTCTTCAACACAGAGCCCTACAGGTGCCCACAACTGCAGAGGGAAGGGCTAAAGAACAACAACGTGTCCGGAAAGCCCTCACAGTATGTGGGTACCCACGATGGTCCCTGGACAAAGTGCAGAAGTCCCAGAGAACAGAGAGACCAGATAGACAGGAGATGGAAACAAGAAGAAGAGGAGTGTCTCCCCCTTATTTAGCAGGAGTAGGGGAAAAACTACAGAGGATCTTCAGACAGCACAAAATCCCAGTTTACTTTAAACCAATTAACACCTTGAGACAGAAATTAGTTCACCCTAAGGACATGATCCCTAGTTACAAACAGAGCAATGTAGTGTATTCTATCAGATGTGAGGAAAACTGTAACGAACACTACATAGGTGAGACTAAGCAACCTTTACACAAAAGACTATACCAGCACCGCAGAGAGGGCGCCAGTGGACCTCAGTCTGCAGTTCATCTTCACCTTAAAGACAATAACCACACGTTTGAGGACAAGGAAGTTAAAATATTAGCCAGAGAGAAGAAATGGTTTGAGAGAGGGGTCAAGGAGGCATTCTTTGTGACACGTTTGAAAACCAGCCTTAACCGGGGAGGGGGTCTGAGACACGCTTTGTCCCCTGTTTACAATGGGGTACTCAGGTCAAAGGAGTTTCAGTCTTTTGTTCATGGTAATGAGTCATTCACGTCATCAGGAGAGTCATCAAGGGAGCCATCAAGAAAGGCATCCATCCCATCATTAGGAGGGACAGCTGCCCTGTCATTAGGAGAGTGCTAACTAGAGCACAATAGTTGCTAATTAGAGCTATTGTTTAGTCACTAGCCTATAGCAGTCTGCCTCTCAGTAGGAGGGGTCTGGTTAGGTTTAAAACTCCAGCTTTTGTTGGCTTCCGTTCATTCATCTCTACAAGAGTCAGACAGAAGTCAGACTTCCAGAGCAAGAATTTTAGCTGAGGAAACTTCTGCGATTTGAAGCGAAATGTCCTCGTGTCAAGCAACCCAGTCCAGTGGAAGATTCAAGCTTCTCTACTATTGAAACCACCTGGACAACTGAGAGCCTACACAGAAACATCCCACAAAAAAAAAAAAAAAAAAAAAAAAAAAAAAATCACTCACCCGCTCCCGTTTACTGCTGGGTGAGGAGAGGCGCGCATCAGGTGCGGTCCGTGTTTGGACTTGAACCAATGACCTTCCACACAGGTCATTGCACAAACCACCAAGCCACAAGATGTCCAAAAGCAGTTCAAAATTAGACAATATCAGGCTCGACGTAATTTGTAACATGTCTGATGCTTTTTAAAAAGCATGTATTTCCCACATAGAAGACGTTCTAGATCTGACTATGGTTCTGTGAATTCCCAAACAAATCCCCAATGATCGTTAATACCAGTCACCTGGGACGTCATAACACTACAGTAACATATTCATTTCATTCTCTTCTTATTGTTACAGTTGTAGATTAGTGACACCAAACGTGTTATGAGAGTACAACCCACAATGTCAGGGGACTCCAATCCCACCCCTGGAGAGCACCTGCCCTGCATATTTTCTTTGTCTGTCCATTCTACACACACCTGGTTACTCCTGCTTGGTGTTTCCCAGCTCCTGATTGGCTGAGTACAGCTGACCTAGTAGCTGTTTGACACAAAGTCAAACGATCTCCATGGTTACTTCAGGAGACTCAGATGAAGACCATCACTTGTATTATGAGGGAATGTCAGCTGTGATGTTATGGTCATGTGTCGCATTTCTGTGGGTATGATCCAGCACACAGGTGCCTCAGTGTTGAGGAACCCAGCAGCTGGAGAAGGACAAGAGGACAACCATGATTCAGCTGGTAATGGCAGATCAGATTAGATAGAACTTTATGGATCCCTTGGGAAGACTCCCTCAGGGAAATTGAGGTTCCAGCAGCATGGTATAGCAGCACACAGTGTAAGAAGCACACAGAGTAGCAAAAGTGAAAGTAAAAAAAGAAAAAGTTTGCAAATATAAATATACAATATAAATACCAGACGTTTATACTGATCATTACTGGTTTACTGGCTACTACTGTTACTCCTTCTCCCCCTGAGTGAAGAGTTGTACAGTCTGATGACTTGAGGGACAAAAGAGTGTGTTGGTTTTCAGTCTGTTGGTCCTGCACTTGGGAAGGAGCAGTCTTTGGCTCATTGCTGATGACGGTGTGCAGAGGGTGACTGACATCGTCCATAATGTCCAGCAGTTTCTCCAGATCACAGTTACTTTCAAGAAGTGAGGATGGACTGGTTTTGTGCCTGGATGGCTGCTGATCAGGATCCAAGGGCGGATCCATAGTGTAGCGGATGTGGCACCACTAGATGCTCCTGACCTGGCATAGGTGGGGAATATGCTGGGCGATTGCTCCTCATGAGCAGGTTTAGAGAACCTTGACAGATTGGCTGCTACTCCCTTGAGACCCCTGTACTATAGTTAAGTTATGTAAGCCCCGCCCACTACATAGTAACGACACCACGATGTTAATATACCGCAGCAGTGTTGCTAGACACCACCACAGCCTCAGAATGACCACGTCAAAATGAAAGTTCAAGAATACCATCCAGTGCTACAACAGCAAGTGTAAAGACATCGACAAGGGCGCAACCCCATTTTATATTTCACGAGGAAAAATGTGCCAAGATCTCTTATAAATATAGGGCCCGTTACGCATTTACAAAGACAAGATAGGTGATTATTTTCTGGTGTTCAACTGATCTCTTCATTTATTTCACTTCAACTTTAATAGATAATAAAGAGTTTTCAAATCGCTTTCACTTATTTTTGTTTCTCTTGCTTAAATGATTGCTTCAGCAGCAGTTTTACTGTTTTTCCTCCCGTAGGGCAAAACATCCGCTTAGCAGTTATTATGTAATATGGAGCTTTTGTGCAAATCACAGCTGCCTGTGTTCATGCTGGCCTTTCTGCCCTTTCTGGTTTGGACACTGCTCCCTCTGCTGGCCTGTCACTGATCCCACTCCATTTCCTAAACGCACTTGCCCTCGGCCCTCACTTCTGCTACGCTTTGCTCCCTCCCCACTAACCACGTCACTCTTGACCCCATCGACACCCTATATGTGACCCGAACACTCACCCTGCTTCCACCTTCCAAAACAGCAGCCAGCAGACACTGAGCAGGGCCGCCGCACCTCCTTGGAGAAGTTCACCCGCAGCGTGGTAAGTCATTTGGAGGCGGGGCTGTTCATATCACAAACCACACTGGCTGGATCACTATCAACGGCTTTTGCGGTTAAAACCATATTACACTCTGCTATGACTATACGTAGAATAGGATGCATATTCATGATTAAGCGAGCATGCTAGTCACAGAAATGGTTGCAAATATGCTTTTTCTCCTGGGCGCTTCAAGCATGTCTCTTTATGGGGTTTTTGCTTTTATTGACATTCCAGGGCAAATCACTGACGGGAAAGCGCCTGACGGGTTTGATGCCATCGTCCTGACATAGCCTGTGCTGGAGGGGTGCAGCCAGACCCTGTTGGAGGGGTAATGGCAATACAGGGGCAGGGATGTGGAGCAGGGAATGGGTCCAGGCAGTGCAGCTAGGCTGGACAGGGCTTTTCTAGAGGCTCTCAGACACTGCCTTGAGGACTGCCGCCATATTGACAAGGCAGCACTGGACCTGCTGTGGTTAAAACCCCAAACAGAACTGCTGGAGTAAAGATGAGGGGATCTGGAGTCAACACACCCCATCGTGACACGCAGCAAAGAGCTAAAGAACATTCAAAGTCTGGCTGCCCTATAAGTGTCGCTACGGTTATTAAGCTTGTTGACAATGATGATCCGTTCATACTATTGCATTTTGTTTTGGACGCTGAGTAAAACTTCCAACGCTTCTGATCTCTATTGACATTCTTATGCATAGAGTATGACCAACCAAAAAGTCACCTTTCATGTTAATAAAGTTTACGCCATCAACAAACATGCTAAGTTGCACAAAGGATCCAGCTGTTGTGACATCATGTGCAAAAAGTGGAAGGTGTAATTAGACGTGGCGTGGGGGCACCCGATCAGTTAGCTGTGCTACCTGTGTCATCATATCAGCTCCACAACCACAAAATACTCGACATTAACATGTCGTGATTGTACAAATTGCTGCCATAACTTTCCACCACAGAGTACTTTCACTGATCAGAATTGTACCGTAACTACGATTTGGGTCAAGATGGTATAGTCAACGCTCTATAGTCACTCTGTAGGGGTGGCAACTGGGCTTGTTTCCAGTGTGGAAGATTCCCAGTTCAAAGCCACACCTGCTCATTCTCCATGTACTGTGGAGTTGAGACAAGAAGGAGACCTGGTGTAAAACTTGTGCCATATCAACATGCAGATCCAACTCGGATCTGCAGTGGCAACCCCTAGTGAAACAAGGGGGAAGCCCAAGGAACTTATAATAGGGTTAGGGTCAATACTCACAATGTTGGATAACCACAGTGTATGTGGGTAACCAGAATATTACGTCCACTGAAGATCTACCAGGAGGACACAGAAAAAGAAGAGGCCTTAAAACTGACCCTTACAAAAGTCACTATTTATATGCCTCAACAATCTATTATCCTACATTCTTGTTGCGTTGGAAGCTTTGCTCAGTCATTTTCTAAGACACAAAATTCACATCTCTGGAGGTTGCACAAGATCATTTAATATTCAACACAATTAAAACTATACGCCTGCATGTGAGAGGAGCAACTTATAAAAATGGTTTATTGGTTTCATCAACAAATCCTAAAACAGCTGTGGCTACACTATTCACCGAGACCGACAGTATTAATACCAGGGAAAGTCCAAAAATGTTTGAGCCCCGGGAAAAAAAAAAAGGTTTTCTAAATAATCATCACATACACTGATTTTTTTTTTTCGTTTCACCATCTATGTATACAAGTGGCTCACTGGGATAGGAGTTGGACAACCAATATGTAGATCTTTAGATGGACAAGAAGTGAACCATCTTTGTAGATGGTTCAGTCCCGGTCTGCCAGGAAAAATCAGTTGTGATTGGGTACCAGTAAGGACTGGACTCACAAACCAGTTCCACTTGAGAATTTGTTCAAAATTTTTCAATCTGTCAGAATCGCAGATGTTATAAATTCCTTATCAATACCAGGATGTTTTTTTTCCTGATGGTTCCACATTTCAAGCTCACGTGTGTCACCATTTCAGCTGTAACATCATGTTGTCAAATTCTAGGTTTGGTGACCAAGAAAACAGCAGCATTGACGCGGAAAACGTCTGTAGGCCTTGTTTTTTATTATTATTCTTGCCACACAGAAAATTGATCTGGAACTGATAAGATAACTGAAAAAGAACTGGAATCACTGATGATTTCAACAGTGTTTCCACTAGCGGTAGTCTCAAAAACAAACAAACAAACCAGTTAGAAACTTGATCAATGGAGTTATAGCATAATGAAATTTTATGGAGATGTATTATATAAGAGAAAAAGGTGAATTTAGCTGCAAAGACGACGTCTCTTTCACAGTCACATATCACAAACACAAAGGACTCTGCTCACTGGAATACTTCCGAAATTGAATGTGGACAGCATCATTTATCAAAATTAAATAGAAATTAGCAATAATATCTCTGGAAAATTCACAGTATCTGATAAAAATGCAACATTTTTCAGCTGCAACAAAACTTTAGCTGATTTCACCTGAAAATAGATACAGAAAATTGGTGAGACAAAAGGATATCAACATGCGGTTTTTGTGTACCAAATACTATCCAACATCGCAATTCTAATAAATAAAATAAATAATTACAATAAATTATTTCAGGAATTGTGTTTGGCTCAAAGATTTTTGATTTCCTCTCATACAGACACATACATATTTCTAAAGAAGGATGTCAACATGAACACAACTATTTTGTTTGTTTTTGCTTTCAGAAATAGTAACAAAAAAAAAATCTTTTTTTTTTTTTTTTTTTTTATAATATCGCTATCTGGTCCTTTTTTTAAAAAAAAATCCTTGGGTTTTCCATGCAATAAGATTGTTATAAAGCACACAATATAGAATAATTTTTCACAAACATTAGCAATCAATAACTTAAAGTTTGTTATTCCCATAAAATGTAATTAATCTCCAAATTTAGTTCTTGGGAATTTT
This sequence comes from Thalassophryne amazonica, assembly GCF_902500255.1. Classification (NCBI taxonomy): domain Eukaryota; kingdom Metazoa; phylum Chordata; class Actinopteri; order Batrachoidiformes; family Batrachoididae; genus Thalassophryne; species Thalassophryne amazonica. The sequence goes on from NC_047121.1 coordinate 62,953,481, forward strand.
TTTCATGCTTCATTACATTCCAAAAAATCTGGCACAAGGGCTTAAATTCAATGCAGCATTAATGTCAAAATGTCTGTCGAAAATACATAGTTTCTACATCTGTATAACACTGATGAAACAGAAGACTAAATGGAAAAGTTTTTAAAAAAATAATTATGTTGCTGTTACATGCCTTTAATTGAACCCTTGCCAAATAATTCCACTGCTTACTCAAGTCAAAGGTTCTACGTTTTCAGGTTGTTGTGCACTAATTTTTCCAACTATTTGCTTCACGTTTTACTTTTGATACAAATATATGGCATCCATGTACTTTTTCTTTTTTTAAGCTACAGCTTTAATGTAATTTACAAAGTTTTCAGTGCCATGGGTCCAACTAGTGGTGACAAACCACAGGACCAGAAACGCTGTGTTAAAAGATTGTACAGCACTGTGTTCCCCTTGTATTCAAGGAGAGTTTTTGATGTCCAAACCAACTGTTCTCCAGTCACGGAGAACAGATCAAGTCTGTTGCCCAGTGTGGGATCATTTATGTTTGGTTACAGTATGAATATATCTCCTTTTGTTTTCTTAAAGTCTCAAAACCCACTCATTATTCCTTACAAAACTATAAGACTGCTGGGATAATGGCACATGTTGCTGGCACAGAACTGTCAGCCAAGTTGTTGGACTACCCAAAGAAGAGGCATCAACACTTCGGAAGGCATAAGGGAACACCGCCGGCCACTGCACACCCAACGTGGAAGGCTATGCTGCGGCTTCTGCTTTTTTTCTATACACAGAACGTCCTCGAACGGAAGAGATTTCAATGTCCCAACACCCCTCATGAGGTCCCGCTGCCAACTGCCAGTGACCGCTACAGCGACAGACTACACCGCCCGACAAGAGAGTGTCAATTATTCTCTACTGGAGGCATTGCAATTCACTGTACAGCTCATTATAACTGTAGAAACCAGTAAGCTCTTGATTATAAGGTGTAGACAGACGCTTACGTCATTGTACCAAATGTTTACTCTCAGCTCAAAATCTGTCGCACTATTATTGTACATTATAACAAGAAACTGGTTCGAGAGATGTTCATTATTCAGAAGCACATTTTAAGATATGGGCACATTACTATGCATGTAATATATTCAGGGCATTTTTTGTGCTTCTAGTTTCTCAAACAAAAAGATGAACTGATGGCACGACACTCAAACAAATGACTCCTTGGATGAACTCAATTCAATTATGGGCAGGATTTCCATCTCATAAATATATGTAGTCCCAACTAAATTAAATTACCTTGCATGGATGTGCTTTATTTGAGTTGAGGCTACATATATTTATGAGATGGAAATCCTGATCGTAATATAATTGGGTTCATCCAATGCGTCAGTTTTTTTGAGTGTGAAAAACACTGGAGCACCTGCTATGATCATCATCAGTACCAAATAATAAAAGCTCGGGACCCGTCTGCACTGCAATGCTTTTTATAATGATGTTTAACGGGTCGTCAAAGACAGCGTGCCGCGGACGGGGAGCTGCCAGTCCCTGGTGCAAACTGTCATTGTCTTTTCTGGGTTCATGCTGCTCTGCACAGCAACATAGACATTTTCACATACTGGCTTTGTACAAAATTTGGGGGGGAAGCAACGGCATGAATCTGTCAGACATGTACTCAGCTGTGTCAAGTCAAAACAAATATTAAATACCACTTTTAAAGGAACAAGTTTCATTTTATTCAGACATTTTCAGAGCCAACCCTGACATACTGTGAAGTGCACAAATATTAGGCAGTGGTGGGCACAGCTAACCGAAAAGTTAGCTTCGATAGCCATTAAACCGCTAACTGAAAAGTTAACTTTCATATCGCTAAACCGATAAATCGCTAAAAAAAAAAAAAATTGTGGAAGTTACCACTAACTGCTAACTTTAAGTATTGACTCAGTACACTGTCAGCTACGGATATGCCAGTTTTGAGTTTAAGCACCACAGGGGCTGCTGGGTAAATACAAAGGCGATCACATACACAAAACAAACACACGTAAAATCACTAACTAAAAAATAAAACCCAAAACGCTATCATCGCCTTTATAAAAAACAGTAAATCGCAGTATATCTCTATATTATATATTTATAAACCGTTAATGGTGCTACAGCTCACCCGTATTGCATTCACAAACACAAAACAGATGCACAATAAACAAATAAATGAAAATACTGACTTTTACGGAAGCGTATTGCATTCAGTGGATAAAAAAAATTGTACTGCTGATGTAATTACGAGAAAAGATCTCATAATTACGACATCAGGATCTCGGAATTATGAGAAAAGATCTCGTAATTACAACATCAGGATCTCGTAATTATGAGATCAAGCCATTTTTTATTTATTTATTGTGTGTGTGTGTGTGTGTGTGTGTGTGTGTGTGTGTGTGTGTGTGTGTGTGTGTGTGTGTGTGTAATCGCGTCCGTACAATGTGCTTACATACTTCCAGTCCCTCGGTAAAGACAAGCGTGAGAATTCCCGAGTCATAATTGAAAATCGGCCAATTTGTAACCTCCGACACTGCACTGTGATCCACACCACAGCGCACAAAAAGTGTGGATTTCCCCCTAAACTGTTCCTGGATGAATGAAACTCCTCCAGCGAGGCGGGGCAAGGGGCCCACAGAGTGGCATGTGCCGGGTGGGAGTGAGCCCCGCTGTGTCCCTCAGTGGTCGATGGGGCTGGAAGACGCGCTGTGCACCTCCCTAGACATTCATCCTGGAGCACTTCAGGGGAAAAATCCACACTTTGTGTTTGATTATAGTGTGTTATCATCGGCTGAGCTCAGCCCGCGTCTTTACTGAGGGACTGGAAGTACGGAAATATATACATAAAACAATTTATACACCTGATCTTTTCTCATAATTACGAAATCCTGATGTCGTAATTATGTCTAGAGAAGATCTGTATGGAGGAGTGGACCAAAATCCCTGCTGCAGTGTGTGCAAACCTGGTGAAAACTACAGGAATCGTTTGACCTCTGTAATTGCAAACAAAGGCTACTGTACCAAATATTAACTGATTTTTTTCAAATACTTATTTGCAGTAGTAACATACAAATAAATTATTAAAAAAATCAGACATTGTGATTTCCAGATTTGTTTTTTTTTTAGATTATGTCTCTCACAGTGGACATGCACCTAAGATGAAAATTTCAGACCTCTCCATGATTTCTAAGCGGGAGAACTTGCAAAACCGCAGGGTGTTCAAATACTTATTTTCCTCACTGTATATAGAGAAAGAGATATATAGAGATAGAGATCTATAGAGATAGATACATAGAGATATACGAGGTCTATTAGAAAAGTATCCGACCTTATTATTTTTTTCAAAAACCATATGGATTTGAATCACGTGTGATTACATCAGACATGCTTGAACCCTCGTGGGCATGTGAGAGTTTTTTCACGCCTGTCGGTTACGTCATTCGCCTGTGGGCAGTCTTTGAGTGAGGAGTCGCCCAACCTCTCGTCGTTTTTTCATTGTTTAGGAATGGCTCAGAGACTGCTGCTTTGTTTGATCAAATTGTTTTCAAAACTGTAAGGCACAACTGAGTGGACACCATTCGATAAATTCAGCTGGTTTTCGGTAAAAATTTTAACGGCTGATGAGAGATTTTGGTCTGGTAGTATCGCTTTAAGGACGGCCCACGGTGCCTGACGGTGATCTGCACTTCGAGGCGGCAGCGTCTCGCCGTTTCAAGTTGAAAACTTCCACATTTCAGCCTCTGTTGACCCAGGAAGTCATCAGAGAACAGAGAACTTTCAGAAGAAGTCGGCATGAGGAGTTTATTCAGACATTCCATTGTTAACGGACATTTTGTAATGAAAGAACGTGCGGGCAGAGTCGCGACAGGAAAAACACCTCCATTGGAAACCTTAACGGGCAAGTTGGAACATGCCCAAGCTGTTAAACAATTTCTCAGTTACTCACTTGTTGAAAGCCATCAAAAGCCGCCTGAATTTTACAAATGGTTTTCAACACGGAGGTGTTTTTCCTGTCGCGGCGCACACAGATTTGCCGAGTCATCACGGAAATGACTCGGCGAATTTGCGCGCACGTCTTTCAATCAATCAATCAATCAATTTTTTTATATAGCGCCAAATCACAACAAACAGTTGCCCCAAGGCGCTTTATATTGTAAGGCAAGGCCATACAATAATTATGTAAAACCCCAACGGTCAAAACGACCCCCTGTGAGCAAGCACTTGGCTACAGTGGGAAGGAAAAACTCCCTTTTAACAGGAAGAAACCTCCAGCAGAACCAGGCTCAGGGAGGGGCAGTCTTCTGCTGGGACTGGTTGGGGCTGAGGGAGAGAACCAGGAAAAAGACATGCTGTGGAGGGGAGCAGAGATCGATCACTAATGATTAAATGCAGAGTGGTGCATACAGAGCAAAAAGAGAAAGAAACACTCAGTGCATCATGGGAACCCCCCAGCAGTCTACGTCTATAGCAGCATAACTAAGGGATGGTTCAGGGTCAACTGATCCAGCCCTAACTATAAGCTTTAGCAAAAAGGAAAGTTTTAAGCCTAATCTTAAAAGTAGAGAGGGTGTCTGTCTCCCTGATCTGAATTGGGAGCTGGTTCCACAGGAGAGGAGCCTGAAAGCTGAAGGCTCTGCCTCCCATTCTACTCTTACAAACCCTAGGAACTACAAGTAAGCCTGCAGTCTGAGAGCGAAGCGCTCTATTGGGGTGATATGGTACTACGAGGTCCCTAAGATAAGATGGGACCTGATTATTCAAAACCTTATAAGTAAGAAGAAGAATTTTAAATTCTATTCTAGAATTAACAGGAAGCCAATGAAGAGAGGCCAATATGGGTGAGATATGCTCTCTCCTTCTAGTCCCTGTCAGTACCCTAGCTGCAGCATTTTGAATTAACTGAAGGCTTTTTAGGGAACTTTTAGGACAACCTGATAATAATGAATTACAATAGTCCAGCCTAGAGGAAATAAATGCATGAATTAGTTTTTCAGCATCACTCTGAGACAAGACCTTTCTGATTTTAGAGATATTGCGTAAATGCAAAAAAGCAGTCCTACATATTTGTTTAATATGCGCTTTGAATGACATATCCTGATCAAAAATGACTCCAAGATTTCTCACAGTATTACTAGAGGTCAGGGTAATGCCATCCACAGTAAGGATCTGGTTAGACACCATGTTTCTAAGATTTGTGGGGCCAAGTACAATAACTTCAGTTTTATCTGAGTTTAAAAGCAGGAAATTAGAGGTCATCCATGTCTTTATGTCTGTAAGACAATCCTGCAGTTTAGCTAATTGGTGTGTGTCCTCTGGCTTCATGGATAGATAAAGCTGGGTATCATCTGCGTAACAATGAAAATTTAAGCAACACCGTCTAATAATACTGCCTAAGGGAAGCATGTATAAAGTGAATAAAATTGGTCCTAGCACAGAACCTTGTGGAACTCCATAATTAACTTTAGTCTGTGAAGAAGATTCCCCATTTACATGAACAAATTGTAATCTATTAGACAAATATGATTCAAACCACCGCAGCGCAGTGCCTTTAATACCTATGGCATGCTCTAATCTCTGTAATAAAATTTTATGGTCAACAGTATCAAAAGCAGCACTGAGGTCTAACAGAACAAGCACAGAGATGAGTCCACTGTCCGAGGCCATAAGAAGATCATTTGTAACCTTCACTAATGCTGTTTCTGTACTATGATGAATTCTAAAACCTGACTGAAACTCTCCAAATAGACCATTCCTCTGCAGATTATCAGTTAGCTGTTTTACAACTACCCTTTCAAGAATTTTTGAGAGAAAAGGAAGGTTGGAGATTGGCCTATAATTAGCTAAGATAGCTGGGTCAAGTGATGGCTTTTTAAGTAATGGTTTAATTACTGCCACCTTAAAAGCCTGTGGTACATAGCCAACTAACAAAGATAGATTGATCATATTTAAGATCGAAGCATTAAATAATGGTAGGGCTTCCTTGAGCAGCCTGGTAGGAATGGGGTCTAATAAACATGTTGATGGTTTGGATGAAGTAACTAATGAAAATAACTCAGACAGAACAATCGGAGAGAAAGAGTCTAACCAAATACCGGCATCACTGAAAGCAGCCAAAGATAACGATACGTCTTTGGGATGGTTATGAGTAATTTTTTTCTCTAATAGTTAAAATTTTGTTAGCAAAGAAAGTCATGAAGTCATTACTAGTTAAAGTTAATGGAATACTCAGCTCAATAGAGCTCTGACTCTTTGTCAGCCTGGCTACAGTGCTGAAAAGAAACCTGGGGTTCTTATTTTCTTCAATTAGTGATGAGTAGAAAGATGTCCTAGCTTTACGGAGGGCTTTTTTTATAGAGCAACAGACTCTTTTTCCAGGCTAAGTGAAGATCTTCTAAGTTAGTGAGACGCCATTTCCTCTCCAACGTACGGGTTATCTGCTTTAAGCTACGAGTTTGTGAGTTATACCACGGAGTCAGGCACTTCTGATTTAAAGCTCTCTTTTTTAGAGGAGCTACAGCATCCAAAGTTGTCTTCAATGAGGATGTAAAACTATTGACGAGATACTCTATCTCACTTACAGAGTTTAGGTAGCTACTCTGCACTGTGTTGGTATATGGCATTAGAGAACATAAAGAAGGAATCATATCCTTAAACCTAGTTACAGCGCTTTCTGAAAGACTTCTAGTGTAATGAAACTTATTCCCCACTGCTGGGTAGTCCATCATAGTAAATGTAAATGTTATTAAGAAATGATCAGACAGAAGGGAGTTTTCAGGGAATACTGTTAAGTCTTCTATTTCCATACCATAAGTCAGAACAAGATCTAAGATATGATTAAAGTGGTGGGTGGACTCATTTACTTTTTGAGCAAAGCCAATAGAGTCTAATAATAGATTAAATGCAGTGTTGATGCTGTCATTCTCAGCATCTGTGTGGTCTTTCATTACAAAATGTCCTTAAACAGTGGAATGTCCGCATAAAGTCCTCATGTCGGACTCTTCTGAATCTTCTCTGTTCTCTCACGACGTCCTGGGTGAATTAAGCCTTAAATTAGGATGTTTTCAGGTCGAAACAGGCCGACGACGGCGCCTGGAAGCGCTGCAGGACGTCCCGCTCCGTGGGAAGTCCTTACAGCGACAGAAACACCCCATAATCTCTCATCAGCCGTTAAACTTTTCACCGAAAACCAGCTTAATTTCTCGAATAGTGTCCACTCGGATATTCCTCACAGGTCCAGAAAAAATGTTGATAAAGCAACGCGCGCCGTCTCGAGCAGCGTGTGAAACAAAGGAATTCAGCCGAGAGGGCAGGACCACATCTCACTCAAGGCCTGCCCACAGGGAAATGACGTCACCGACACGTGTGAAAAAACTCACGCATGCGCACGAGGGTTCAAGCATGATTGGTGTAATCGCACGTCATTCAAATCCATATAGTTAAAAAAAAAATAAAAGGGTCGGTTTATTATCTAATAGACCTCGTATATAGAGAGAGAGATGAGATGAGAGATGAACGGGGGCTGCAGCTAAAACTGCACCGCCCCCGCAGAAGGGGAAAGGAGTGACGTGAGCAGGCGCCGGAGTGGGGAGTGTTGATGGGGGATAGGAGGGAGGTGGTGGGACAGAATGGAGCATGCTTCAGTCCTTTGAAAAGCAGTTATTGTCTTTGTGAGTTGAGATAAGAAACAGCCAAATAATCCCCAGGCCGAATAAATTCTTCTGGAGGAAAACAGTTGGGCAATTTGACCTTCAGGCTTGATAAGCCTGTAATGTTATGGTTTGAGCAGTGAAAAACACTTTTTAACAGTTCCACTTGAACAACCAAATCCCAATTATGAATTAAGAGTGTGAAACCTCTTAATATAGAAACCTCTGAAATCTTCAACTTCAACTGCAAGGCACGCATCTGCTCCAAGATGTCATCCAAGTTCAAGAGTCAACGCAGTCTGAGAATGCACTGCCTTGCCAACCTCGTTAATCATGATGGACAAGTGAGGGGCCGTGGTTCTTGATGCCGCCGTCTTGCCAATTTTCCGATAGATCAGGGCAAATGGTAAATGGACTGCATTTATATAGCGCTTTTCCATCTGCATCAGATGCTCAAAGCGCGTTGCAGTTATGCCTCACATTCACCCCGATGTCAGGGTGCTGCCATACAAGGCACTCACTACACACCGGGAGCAATAGGGGATTAAAGGCCTTGCCCAAGGGCCCTTAATGATTTTCCAGTCAGGCGGGGATTTGAACCCATGATCTTCTGGACTCAAGCCCAACACCTTAACCACTAGACCATCACCTCCCCCAGGGTCAGCACATAAGCCAAAAAGTACCAGCCCTACTTACCATAAGACCAAAAATGAATAAATCCTCGACGTCCTCAACAGAGAAAGGTGCAGGATATGTTTCATCTGGGCAGGTAGGATCCCCCGGTCCTGACCTTCTTGTAGAAAAAAATGGTGTCAATAGCATTCAGAGACCAGCTGAATTCACAGTCTGGTGAAGAAGGGACTTGAAGGTTAAAGCAGAAAACAGATAAGGGAGAGTGGAGGAGATGCGACTGCCCTCGTCGGAGGCCCAAGCTGATATAAAGATATATATAGAGATACAGATATATAGAAGTAGAGATCTATAGAGATACATAGAGACATACAGAGATAGCGATTTGTAGAGATACAGATATATAGAGATAGGGGTATATAGAGATACACAGAGATAGGGATATATAGAGATAGAGATAGACATATATATATATATATATAGACATATATATATATATATATATATATATATATATATATATATAGTTTGATATACAGAGACAGAGATATATAGAGATAGATATAGAGATGGAGATATAGAGATATATAGAGATAGATACACTCAACAAAAATATAAACGCAACACTTTTGGTTTTGCTCCCATTTTGTATGAGATAAACTCAAAAATCTAAAACTTTTTCCACATACACAATATCACCATTTCCCTCAATTATTGTTCGCAAACCAGTCTAAATCTGTGATAGTGAGCACTTCTCCTTTGCTGAGATAATCCATCCCACCTCACAGGTGTGCCATATCAAGATGCTGATTAGACACCATGATTAGTGCACAGGTGTGCCTTAGACTGCCCACAATAAAAGGCCACTCTGAAAGATGCAGTTTTATCACACAGCACAATGCCACAGATGTCACAAGATTTGAGGGAGCGTGCAATTGGCATGCTGACAGCAGGAATGTCAACCAGAGCTGTTGCTCGTGTATTGAATGTTCATTTCTCTACCATAAGCCGTCTCCAAAGGCGTTTCAGAGAATTTGGCAGTACATCCAACCAGCCTCACAACCGCAGAACACGTGTAACCACACCAGCCCAGGACCTCCACATCCAGCATGTTCACCTCCAAGATCGTCTGAGACCAGCCACTCGGACAGCTGCTGAATCAATCGGTTTGCATAACCAAAGAATTTCTGCACAAACTGTCAGAAACCGTCTCAGGGAAGCTCATCTGCATGCTCATCGGGGTCTCAACCTGACTCCAATTCGTCGTCGTAACCGACATGAGTGGGCAAATGCTCACATTCGCTGGCGTTTGGCACGTTGGAGAGGTGTTCTCTTCACGGATGACTCCCGGTTCACACTGTTCAGGGCAGATGGCAGACAGCGTGTGTGGCGTCGTGTGGGTGAGCGGTTTTCTGATGTCAATGTTGTGGATCGAGTGGCCCATGGTGGCGGTGGGGTTTGAGATGGGCAGGCATCTGTTATGGACGAAGAACACAGGTGCATTTTATTGATGGCATTTTGAATGCACAGAGATACCGTGACGAGATCCTGAGGCCCATTGTTGTGCCACACATCCAAGAACATCACCTCATGTTGCAGCAGGATAATGCACGGCCCCATGTTGCAAGGATCTGTACACAATTCTTTAAAGCTGAAAATGTCCCAGTTCTTGCATGGCCGGCATACTCACAGCGTGTACCAGTTCCTGCCAATATCCAGCAACTTCGCACAGCCATTGAAGAGGAGTGGACCAACATTCCACAGGCCACAATTGACAACCTGATCAACTCTATGCGAAGGAGATGTGTTGCACTGCATGAGGCAAATGGTGGTCACACCAGATACTGACTGGTATCCCCTCCCCCCCCCCCCCCCCCCAATAAAACAAAACTGCACCTTTCAGAGTGGCCTTTTATTGTGGACAGTCTAAGGCACACCTGTGCACTAATCATGGTGTCTAATCAGCATCTTGATATGGCACACCTGTGAGGTGGGATGGATTATCTCAGCAAAGGAGAAGTGCTCACTATCACAGATTTAGACTTGTTTGTGAACAATATTTGAGGGAAATGGTGATATTGTGTATGTGGAAAAAGTTTTAGATCTTTGAGTTCATCTCATACAAAATGGGAGCAAAACCAAAAGTGTTGCGTTTATATTTTTGTTGAGTGTATATAGGTAGAGAAAGATGCCAATACATGGAGTTATATAGAGATAGAGGTATAGCGAGATAGAGATCCATAGAGATAGATGTATAGAGACATATAGATAGAAATATAGAGAGATAGATATATATATAGAGAGAGATTGATACACAGAGACAGATATATAGAGATATCTAGAGATATATTGGATATGTAAAGATGGTTATATAGAGACAGATATATATATATATATATATATATAGAGAGAGAGAGAGAGAGAGAGATCTATAGAGATATATATAGTTTGATATACAGAGAGAGATATATAGATAGAGATGGAGATATAAAAAGAGAGATATATAGAGAGAGATATATAGGTAGAGAGAGATGCCAGTACATGGAGTTATATAGAGATAGGTAGAGATATAGCGAGATAGAGATCCATAGAGCTATATAGAGGTAGATGTATAGAGATATGCAGAGGTGGAGACATATAGAGATATACAGCAATAGAGATATATAGAGATAGAGATGTACAGAGATAGAGAAGTATACAGACATATAGAGCTAGAGATGGACAGATCTATAGATAGCGATATAGAGATACACAGAGATAGAGATAGAGACATATATATATATAGATTGATATACAGAGATAGGGATATATAGAGGTAGATATAGAGATGGAGATACAGAAATAGAGATATATATAGATAGGTATATAGGTAGAGATACATGACAATATATAGAGATATAGAGATCTGTAGATATATACAGATATAGAGATAGATATATGATATAGAGATGGGGACATATAGAGATATATAGCGATAGAGAGATAGAGATGCATAGAGATATATATATAGCGATATATAGAAATATACAGAGATAGAGATATATAGAGATGTGTACAGACATAGAGATGGATAGATAGATATAGAGATCGAGATATATATATATATAAATTGAGCTAGAGATAGATAAAGATATATACGGATATATTGAGATCTATAGAGATAGGGATAAAGAGATATAGATAGAGACATAGAGAGAGAGATAGATTGATATCAAACATTAACTATACTGTCTGTGGTAGTAAAACCTTTGGTTTACTTACTGTTAGATTTCATCTTCAGTGACACAGCTTTTCTCCAGTGATGCAGCAAATATGTGAGTCAGCAAATTTACCCTTTTCGGCCCTTTTTCTCTGGGCAGTGCAGAGATGTTGGTGTTGCTATGTGGTAAATGTTTCAGACTTTATCCAGCGACGACGACTGTAGTTATGTACTGGATGGTTTGTGGCAAAACAGCCGATTGAGGCAGGTGAACCCAGGACCTGGGTGTAGCACCGACCGCAGGTGTCCCGTCAAGATCATTATCTTGGCCATCGTAATTGCAATTAACGATAACATCACAATAATTAATAAACATTGTATACAAGTTTCAAAAGGCCTTAAAATTATCAGAACAATACATTTTATTGTAGGCTAAAACTATTTTCATTTTGTAGTTTTTCCCATGAGCCAATATCAAGTGAACTATATAAGCATAATAAATTATCTGTCCAATAAAGTCCAAAGGATTATCACGATGATAATAATAATAAATAGCTTCCAGGTTAAGGATATACTTATCTTTTTATAGTGAGTACATTTTACACATTACTACGTTCAGATGAACAATTTATACATTTATTTGCCTGTCAAAAGAAGCTAACTTTGTCAAGTCTTATATTCCGTGAATGAAAGTGAAACACGATTTCTGCTAACTCGTACGGGATCGTCAGCTAGTTTGGAGAAACTTCCACATTTAAACTTGATTGTTCACAGCTACTAATGTTTTAACTTCTGTGAGAGTTACTCACAACTGACAAACCAGTTATAGTAATTATTATTAATCATTTTTGATTAGATTACAGAGAAAATGTACTGGGAAACATTTTATTTTGGAGGTTAGCCAAAAAGGGGTGGCGCCAGGTTTGTAAAGCAACCGATTTTCATTTAATTTTGTTACGTTTGGACCAGTTCAATAATTAATTTGTTCCAACCACAGACATTTTGGCTCAAGGACGTTGTGACTTAGCTATAGTGCTGATCATTTTCTCCCACTCATCCGGGTCATAGTGGCACTTCCCTATCTTTGGCCAAGGCAAGTCCTGTCACTCTTCTTAGGGAATCCCAAGGTATTCCCAAGCCATCTGGGGAATATAATCCTTCCAGAGCATGCTGGGTCTTCCCCAAGGCATCCTCCCAGCATGCCCAGAAGATCTCCTTAGGGAGGCGACCAGGGGGCATCATCACCCAAACCACTGGCTCCTTTCGATGCAAAGAAGCAGTAGCTCTACTTCAAGGCCCTCCTGGATATTTAAGCTTCTCACATGGTCTCGGAGTGTAAGCCAACATACACAATGGAGGAATCTCATTTCCACTATCTGCAACCTTGTTCTTTTACATACATAGATACATACAAAGCCCATGACCATAGGCACAGATAGGAGTGCAAATCGACTGGTAAATTAAGTCTCACCTTCTGGCTCAGCTTTTTTCAGCACGATGATGCACTACAGTGTTTGTAAAACATTAGACGCAGCCTCAATCAGTCTATCAATATCACGTTCCAACTTACCCCACTCTTGAACAAGACCCTGAGATAAACTCCACTTGGGGCGAGATCTCTCCTCTGACCCAGAAGAGACAATCCACTCTTTTCGGACACAGGACTGTGGTCTCAGATTTGAAGGTGCTGATCCTCAGCCCAGTCACTTCACATCAGAGCATCAAACCTGCTCAGTGCACCTCAGAGGTCACAGTCTGATGACGCCAACAGAACCACATTATTCGCAAAAAGCACAGATGCAACTCTGAGGTCACTGAGCTATCTCATCCATTGGAATCACCAAGACTGGTGACAAGGGGCAGCCCTGGAGGAGTCCAACACCCATCGGGAGCAGGTCCGTTGTCATACCGAGAATGTAGTGGTGCTAATACATGCTGATAAATATTAGTGTATTTATTACAGTTAAGGTAAGCATTGATGTTACAGCTCATTAAGAGTGCCAAAACAGCCACATTATGGTATATTTCAGCTGGTATTAATGATGTGGTCTTGAGTCTGTTTAAACAAGGCTGTTATTTTGTAATGTTTAATACGATTGATAATAATCAATCTCAATACAATTTTCCGAAATCCCTCAAATGTGACCTCAAATCTTTCTAGCACCAGTTATATCTAGACTATAGGCCACCAACCCTTCTCCTGGTGATCAACTGTCTTGGATATAGGCCATGGGCCAACATTGTCCTCTGTGTCCCGCCCCCCACAACTCTATAAATTTAGTATTAGAAAGCTTAGGATGTCCAGATTATAAAAATAACTGGTAACAGTAAAAATATCGGGACTCACTATGACATATGAGCACTTTTATTGGCCTACCCAATAACAAAAACACCAAAAAAAAGGACCAATTTCAAAATATATTTCAAGCACAATATAAAGTTACCAAATCATCATCTTTTAAGAAAATGGTACATACGATACCAAATGAAAGCCATCTTTATATTAGAACCAACTACATTTTAAATTACATCCACAGCTTTATTGTGTCAAAACATATACTAACAGGGTGGTTAATGACAGGGTAGTAACCCAATGTTTTAATGCCATAGTGAGTCCCAGTATTTTTACTGTTACTAATTATTTTTTGTAAGCTAGACATCCTAAGCTTTCTAATGATACCAAATACACAGGATTGCGGGGAGTGCATGGGGGACCATGCTGACCCATAGCTTAATGTTTTCCATGTGTACCTGCTGCAACCCCTGCTAAGTAGTCAAGTGTGATGTTTCTGAGCTCTTGATTGGCTGAGCACCCCTGACTTAATTAACGGCAGGTCACCCCTTTGAGTCTGGTCTGCTTGAGGTTTCTTCCTCAAATCTTCAGAGGGATTTTTTCTTACCAGTCACCTGTGTGCTTGCTCTGGAGTTTGGTAAAGTTAGACCTTACTTGTGTGAAGCGCCTTGAGGCAACTCTGTTATGATTTGGCGCTATATAAATTAAAATAAATTAAAATTAAATAAATTAGGTTGAGCAGGGCAGGGCTGGTGACTCCTGTTGCCAAGTCTTCCAACCTTTCTGAGTAACTTTCTTTACGTCTCAAGCAGCATTTACAGAGTCAAGACCCTTTGAAGAGTATCTCTTCCTGCGTTGGTGCCAGAAAGTCACGTTGACCTGCTGATCCTGGCGAACTGCTCTTCGTCTTTCCCAGAAAGCAAACCTCATCAATGCTTATTGATTCATTCTTTATTTTTCCAGAATAAAAATAGATTAACAAAGACTTCATTCTCTCCATTTTAACTTTTATTTACAGCTGAAGATGAGACAAACACAGTCGTGTCCATTTCATCTCCTCTTGGCTCCATTCCCGCCCCGATCCTCGCTGTCCAGCCCCGGCAGGCTGAACGAGAGAGCACCAGGACCTATTGCTGTCTTTAACGAGGTATACAGGCTAATCAATGATTGGTGACATGTAATTAGAAGCACACAAATCTGACTTTGCATTAGAAGCCTTTTTTTTTTCTTTGTTCGAAACTGCATGAAGCTCGGCCTGACATTTGCAGTAATACTCAGGTTTTTCTGCCACACGTTAACTGCATTTTACTGAGGAAACACCACATAATGGATACAGAAGTCCAGATGATACAAATCCAATCTTTGTTCACAGGAGACAAACTGACAGGGTCCCTGAGGGAAGCGAATGTTAAAGCATGACTGTTTGTCAAAAGTATCATGTGGGATTGAAGGTTAATCAGCCACTGTTGCATTGCAGTGGTACTAAATAATCACATGTGAGGACGCAGCTCTCTTCTGCAGGATGTGCAGCCTGCAGATCGCACTTCAAGCACCTTCTAAAGGTCACAAATCTATTAGGTCCATTTAAGCACTTGTATGAAATGCCAGGCAGTTTTATGTTTCCCTTTGTGATGCTGAGCATAAACGCTACCAAGACTGATCTCAATATTCTGTCTGAAACCAAAGTCACAGCTTATGGGTGCCAAATTGGGGTCCGAGCCCCCTGGAGGCGGAGTGACTATGCTTTAAGTTGAAGCCTCTGTAACTGAAATTGTATTCAAACCTAATATCAAGCTTTGAAAGCAATTCAGTCCTTTTATGACTTCATTTGTAAGAGGCTTTTTTCAAAATTAAATAGAACTGACGTATTGAGTGAAAACATTTTCCATGTGGACCCACAAGCTTAGCATGCTGCAGGTTTTGATTGTTCACTGGGTTAGTGGATATCTATGGTTGGTTACACACACACATAATGGTGGAAGACAGTATTTACAGTAGCCTACACTAAAAAAAAATGGCTCTTTGGATCAACTCAATTATGTGCAGGATTTCCATTTAATAAATATATGTAGCCCCAACTCAAATAAAACATCAACACAAGATAATGTAATTTAATTGTGACTACATACATTTAATAGATAGAATCCAATCTGAGTCAGTTTGAGTGTATTACTCAAACAAATGACTTTGGATGAACTCAATTCAATTATGTGTAGGATTACCATCTAATAAATATATGTAGTCCCAACTCAAATAAAACACATCCACACAAGATAATGTAATTGAATTTAGTTGTGACTACATACATTTATTAGATGGAATCCAATCTAATGAGTCAGTTTTTTGAGTGTATTACTCAAACAAATGACTCCTTGGATGAACTCAATTCAATTATGTATAGAATTTCCTTGTAATAAATATATGTCGTCCCAATTAAATGAAATTACATTATATGGCTACGACGCTCCATGCACTGATTGGCTGATTACCGGTCAGATATTGTCCCATATCGGACCAGTTTCCATGACAATCAGTCCAAAATGCATATTTTCTTTACAAACCAGAAGCTAAAATCATGATTATAAAAAGCACGTCGCACATGAACGTGCTTTATAAATATCTGAACAGCATCCAAAAAAAAAAACAGATTGACAGCTTACCAGCTAACGACGGGACCATCTGTTAGCAAGTTCTTCATGGAGGTGAAGCCAACAAGTCGGACTACAAGCCGTCAGCAGCTTTCATATTCGGGCGATACTGTATGTTTGCGTGTTTATATAGCCATATAATAAAGAAATTATTAACCTCACCTGCTCAGTCTGTACGGACATGTCAGACTTCTGTGTTTTTCGCTCGGTCCATACTGACAACACATTGGTCTGAAATTTCCCCGTACAGACCTCACAGTCGGTTAATAATCCTTTATTATCTTGCATGGATGCGCTTTATTTAAGTTGGGGCTACATATATTTATTAGACGGCAATCCAGCCCATAACTGAATTGAGTTCATCCAAAGAGCCAGTTGTTTGAGTGATACACTCAAAAAACTGACTCATTGGATTGGATTCCATCTAATAAATATATGTAGCCCTAAATCAAATAAATTACATTATCTTGCGTGGATGCGCTTTATCTGAGTTGGGGCTACATAAATTTATTTGATGGAACTCCTGCTCATAACTGAACTGAGTTCATCCAATGCATCAGTTTTTTTTTTTTTTTTTTTTTTTTTGAGTGTGGGTACATTTTCCAAAAATGGATGTCTGTTCATATCACCAATTTGTAACATGCTGCTATAAGCATTACTGTGCATCATATATGATACTTTAAGTGCTGATTGCGCTTTTGTCCTCTGGCCACCCCAGCTTCAAATTTAAAACTTTGCATATGGCTGAAATCAAGCGTAATTAAATAAAGACAAATAAAAGCAAATTTTGCATTGAGGAATCAATTCATCCAGAGTTCACGTTGCAGTAATGAGCGCGCCAGTGGTATTCACCTATACAACAAGACGCGTTCCTTTTAACGGTCACAAGACACAGGAACCAGGGACCAGAACATCTACAGCAAACCCTCATGGAACATAAACCTCTGATCTGCTGTCCAGCTGCAATCTTAACATGTGGAAAGAACAGTCAGTTTTCGTTGTTGCCAGAATGTGGCAAAATAAAATGCCTCTTCATGTCAAGAGATAATCATTAGCAGTTAGCTTGCTAGCACAGAAGTCAAGTTCTAAGGTACATGTTTAACAATACTTCAGTGTAGTACACAGCTTTTAAAAAACATGGACAGTATAAATGTGGATTATAGGACACACCGGTGGAAAAGCAAGAGAATAAATATGACATTCTGAGACTGTCACAACTTTACAAAAAAAAAGTTAAATTCATTAGAAGCCTTTTTTTCAAATGTGTCAAATTTAGGAGGAAACATTGCAAGAACAAACGTAGCCAATAATCGCTCACCTGTGCAGCCTTACAGTTGTAGAAAATATCAGTTCCTCTATTGCTGCAATCTGCAGTGATCATGAATTGGGGGAAAAAAAAAAAAAAAAAAATCAAGGCTCATGTGATCAATTTCAGACACCTGATGTTCTTCACTTACTTCTCAATAGAGCCTGATTACTTCTCAATACAGCCTGAGTCGTAAATTTGATATCACCACCATTACCCTTTCACAATAAAGTTATTTACGCTGAGTGCACCTACTGCTAATCTGACATTAAACTGCTTTCATTGTGAAGCAAATTTAGGAGCATATGTGTTATGAGGAGTAGGTGGTAGAGATGTCAGCTGTTCCAAGCCTATTTAAGGGGGAGAAAAGAACCCCAACAACAACAACACTGGTCATACCTGTCCAAAAGGTGCCCATTAAAGTCTCAACACATTCAGGACTGAGAAACCTTTCACGTTTTTTACATTATAGCTCGATCTACACAATCCCAATGCACACATGAATGGTTTTAAATTTGAACCCATTCCATATTCTCCTTTTCCAGGCCATGGTGGGTGTAATGGTCAAAATAAACTAAGTTAGCGAGCATTAAATGCTGTGCTGCAGCTTCAACACAATTCGCTAAAATAGACAATTACCGTATTTTACAGAGTTATAAGTTGAGGTTTTCTTTGTTTCTTTGTTTGCTAGTTTGGGATGTCCCTGTGACTTATACTCCAGTACAACCTGTATACAAGTTTTACAAAAATAAAATAAAATCATTTAAAATAAATAAGATTTAATTTCGTTAATCATTTTTGTAGGGCTTTCTCTGGGATCAAAGCACAAAACATTCAAATAACAAAAGAATAAATGGGTGATTCTTTAACTACGGGCACTATTGGCCTTGTAAATGTAATTTCCACCACACCATTGCCTTACAATATAAAGCGCCTTGGGGCAACAGTTTGTTGTGATTTGGCGCTATATACATGTGCTCTGATGTCACTGTTTATCTCCATAGAAACTACCCAAACAATCTTTCATACAAACTGTTTAAAGGGACATTACAGTGTTGTGGTGGAAATTACGGCAATAGTGTGGGACAACATTTTGTTTAAAAAAAAATCACAACAGTTGTATGACATTGAATACCCCAATTATGTTTTGATTGTTTTACTGATATTTTAAAACATTAGAAAAAACGTTTCTTTACCATTCATTTTTATCATTGAAGATCAAAAGTCTGGGTGTGGGACAAGCACAAAACGGCAATATTTGCATATAATGATGCTGAAAAAAGGTGAAAAAGTCATCATAGACTACTAGAACAAATTTCTTAACACACTTTCATTGTAAAGATAACTATAAAAGTGTGAAATTTCCACTTTTTTCTGTTTTTCATACAATATGATCAAAGGACATAAGTGCCCGTAGTCTAAGAATCACCCAAATGCCACTAATAAAAATGTACATCGCAGCAACGCAAAAAATGGGAGGGGAAAAAAGGTGAATTTTTTTTTTAACAGGTTTTTTGTTAATTCAAGAGGCATTTTTTTGATAGGTGACTTACACTCCAGAAATACGGTAAATCATACGTTATCATAGGGAAGCTGTTTCAATCTTGCTCCTCACTTCGTGTTTTTTTTTTTGTTCAATCATCTTGGAAAGTTGAGTTTTTAAAATCATAATTACACCTTTCATACTAGCGTAAAAGTTATTTGATCTCGTAAATTTCTAACTCATTTCCCTTTGTAATTTTGCAGTGGTGCTAATAAACTGTTGCAGGCGTAGTCCTACACATTTCTACACAAGTGGCAAAATAAATAAATTTACGGGCAAGCTGATCTCAGGCTAACTACAGAAACCACGCCCTTAAAATGTAATGTTTCAATAAGCCAGTTTTGCCTCTGATTAAACAGTAGACACACATGGATCATTTCCCTCATCGATAACTGCAGCCCTCATCTACAGAGACTATAATGACAATTTCAAATAGAACAGCTTTGAGGTTTTCAGTGAAGCGCACAATGCCAGTAGAATCAGAAGAGAACAAAGCTGAAGCTTGTTATTGCAGCAGAGGCGTAGCGTGAGGCTGCAGCAGCCCAAACCCCTCCTGGGATTTGATTATAATGGGATCGTCGTGAAGCATTATTGGCTCTCCTCCCCAACTCGATACAATCGCATAGATCACGGCTGAGTGGCTGGACAATCAACAGCAGAGGAAATGGAAGATGCCTGAGTAGTTGTAGCTATTGAGCAGCTGGTCAGGACAGAGGTATCGATAAGAGTCTGAGCAAACGCAAAATGTCAGTTTTCAAAACTGTCTGACATTTAAGAAAGAGAACGGAAAGAAAGCTAAATTACTGTAAATTAGGTGAGTCATAATATAAATGAGCGAGCGCACAGGGGGACCACAGAGTTCTGCGTGTTATAGTGATGGAGTTGAGCACCATCTGTATGGCTGGGGTTGGAGGGTCACTGGTCCAATCAGGATGGAGGGTCATGGCTGTTGGAGCTCAGTTCCAGTGCAGAGCAGCAGGCTGGCACAGTGATGAGGATAATGACGTCTTAGTGTCACACTGGATCACACAGCAGACACGCAGTCACAGAGCAGGAGTGGGCGGGCTGAGCCGCAGTGGCCCAAATGTACCCTTTGGGCACAAACAGTTCAAAAGGCTTGGCCTTTGTGTTTGCGTAGTTCATTGCACCTCCAGCACTGTGCAGCAAAGACGAAATGGAACGACATCTACTTGGTGTTCACAAGTGATTGAGACGCCTCTTCAATAACGGAGCAGTCGCTTCATTTAAGCCCCGTGGATTGTGGAAGTGGTGTAGTCCATCAATTCAGGTCAGTTGGATATTTTAGGCCCAAAATCAGGAGGGAAATGAAGGCTCGTTAGATTTGCGGGTTAAATCCTCATCTTCTCTGGTTACCCACACACCTGGGACATATACTGAGTGTGCTGGGTGCTCCTGTAAAACACATGCAATACAGGTTAAGCATGCATGTTTTCATTAAAAAGTTAATGTCTTCAATGTGGATGCACATTCATAAACCATCCAGCAGGTGGCAGTGTTTGGTTCATCTCGCTTTTCATACATACTCTGGAATGCAGTTTCAAAACACAGGTATTGCAAAGGTTTAGAAACACTGGAATCTTGTTTAAAGTTTGTCATCAGAAATCTGTAGTACTGACAAAAAGCCAAGGCGCACATCTGTTTTCCCAGCAGGTCCCCTGCCAGGCGATGTTCCATTGATTGTTTACAAAAGTGTCTCGATAATGTGGATGCAAACATTGATCACTCACTGCATTGTGCCATGTGCAGACAACAGTCTGCTGTTTTGTAATCAGCTAGCTTGGCCCTTTGTGCTCCTCTGCCAAGTCCCTGTGGGGTATGAAGCTGGGCCAAGCCTTATACAAGTTTGCGTGCCTGGAAAGGTTTGAGTTTTTACTGTTGTGTGAATAAAGGACATGTCATACGTGTTAGAAATAATCTCTCTTCATGTCGTCCGAGTCAATTTCGGCGGGTATCATCCCCAGCCATGCATTCCGTCTATTCTGTAATTCCAGTTTCTTTCTGTTGTACACTTTATATCGTATTTAGAATGGAGATTCTGGAATAACAGCCCTAAACAATGGTGTTACACATACTGAAAGTGCTTTGAGTTTGCTATTAGTAATTTGCAGTACTGGTGAAGTTTTTTATCCCCAGCCACACATTCTATCCATGTTTTAATCCTGGCTTTACTTTCCCATTCTGCATATATTTCATATATTTGGAAGACAGACCCTGAAACAATTGAACTAAACAACGATGTTACAAAGGTTTTGAAAGTGTTTCAAGTTTGTCATCAATAATTTGGAATATTGGCAAAAAGTTCACCATCATTCCCAAGCAGCATACATCCTATGCAATCTTTGCGTTGTACTTCCCTCTTCTATTATGCATTTTGTACAGTATTTGGCTGCATGGCAGGCATCATGTTTGTCCCTGCGAATGACTACTTAAATTGCTTTGTAACAGTCACATGAAGGTGAGTGAAACATCCACCAGGTGGCAGACACGTCTATGGCATATTACATAAGCAAAATGAAGTTGCTCCCTCAGTTGATAAGAGTGCCCACAGATGTTGGCTCAGAGGGACTCAATCACTCACCCATTCACCTACATTACCACTGCACAAGCACTACACTGTTACACCACAGGCTAATTTGTAATAGTTTTAAATTAATTACAAAAAAGTGCTGTCACTTACCTTTCATTTTTGTGCCCTGTATTTTTAAGACTATATAAAGGCTTCAAGTCCAAAAATTTTCAGTGCCTTGAGATAGTAAGTTCATTATTTCCTTCATCATAAAAAAACAAAAAACAAAGGAATCCAGAATTTGAGCAAAAGAGACCTTCATAGTCGCATTGACTACTTTAGTAATATCCAGTTGCTCAAGTATGGCTCTGCAGTGACATTCGGTTTTCTTCCAAATGCATCATTCATTATACATTGTTCGAATTTCTCCAGTGTTTGTTTTGCTTTTCAAATAAATGCTCCTCCTACTCCAGTGAGCAGCAAAAAAAAAGAAAAAAAAAAGAAAAAAAAATGTCCGTTTCACATGGAAGTCGAGTCACTTCCAAGAAACTGTCTTCATTAACACACACACACACATATATATATATATATATATATATATATATATATATTTAAAAAAGTTCATAAATTACTAAATGTTCAGTAGATAAAATACCACTTGCATTTCAGTCCTGAAATTTATCACTTTGTGCTTTTTGCAAACAAATCAAAAAACAAAAGACAAAACAAAACAAAAAAAATTAGAAAGCAGCAGATTTTGCCAGAGGATAATCCATTTTCTTTTTAATCCAGAACACTTTATCTGTGTCGTTTGGGAATCCCGTTGCCATTTGTGGCGGCGTCTTCCAGCTCGTCGTCCTCAAAGCCGTGAAAGGTAGACGTGTCACTCTCTGAGGTGGTGCCGAACAGCTCCTCAGCTCCAGTAAACGCCACATCATCCTTCTCGTCTCCACACTCGCCTGCCATGCCGACTGCAAGAGACACGCCGTTAGTGCACTGGTGCCAGAGCAAGACAACCTACACACAACCGTTAGAAGCATAGAGCTAATGTCGATGTCGAGCTTTGATGAATGAATTGGGATAATGCCTCAAATAAACTACTAGAAATGATTCTGTCGAGTGTATCTGGCTCACATGAACCAGATTCACCCATTGTCTGGTTAGACCTGGCATGTACTGAAGTAGTTATTAGGAATACTGGTCCTAGCTGGACCCTTTGGAGCTACGAGGAAAGTCCATGTGGGACTCCTATTTCTAATCAGAGAAGTATACGTGATTAATCATTCCAGACAGTGTCTTAACTAAGTAGAGTAACTACCACTGTCAGTCTACCACTGGTTCTTGTGAATTTTGCAATAACTAAAACTTTATCCAGCCTCCAAACGTAGGGTCAGATACACATCTTCACATAGCGGTTTGGTGTAAATACGCCAAAGCTTCTTTTCCAAAGGACGAAAATTCAGAAGTAGTAGCTGCAGTATAATAAAGTATAAATCTTCAATTCAGTTTACATATACACCATCAAGTCACAACTTAAAATACTCAACACGCTATAGACAGGAAACATCTAACCTTACGAAAACTTCAAAGCTTGTAAAGCAATTCTAGTTAGGCAGTAGTTATTGGCACTAATCTGACTTACAGGTTATGTCATTACTTTATAAAAAGATTTGTATGAATTTTTTGTAGAGGCATATTTTGGCAGCCTGAGGCTTATGGTAGTGTTCAGAATAATAGTAGTGCTATGTGACTAAAAAGATTAATCCAGGTTTTGAGTATATTTCTTATTGTTACATGGAAAACAAGGTACCAGTAGATTCAGTAGATTCTCACAAATCCAACAAGACCAAACATTCATGATATGCACACTCTTAAGGCTATGAAATTGGGCTATTAGTAAAAAAAGTAGAAAAGGGGGTGTTCACAATAGTAGCATCTGCTGTTGACGCTACAAACTCCAAACTATTATGTTCAAACTGTTTTTGTAGCGATCCTGTGAATCAGTAAACTAGTATTTAGTTGTATAACCACAGTTTTTCATGATTTCTTCACATCTGCGAGGCATTCATTTTGTTGGTGTGGAACCAAGATTTTGCTCGTTTACTAGTGTGCTTGGGGTCATTGTCTTGTTGAAACACACATTTCAAGGGCATGTCCGCTTCAGCATAAGGCAACATGACCTGTTCAAGTATTCTGACATATCCAAACTGATCCATGATACCTGGTATGCGATATATAGGCCCAACACCATAGTAGGAGAAACATGCCCATATCATGATGCTTGCACCACCATGCTTCACTGTCTTCACTGTGAACTGTGGCTTGAATTCAGAGTTTGGGGGTCGTCTCACAAACTGTCTGTGGCCCCTGGACCCAAAAAGAACAATTTTCTCTCATCAGTCTACAAAATATTCCTTCATTTCTCTTTAGGCCAGTTGATGTGTTCTTTGGCAAATTGTAACCTCTTCTGCACGTCTTTTATTTAACAGAGGGACTTTGCGGGGGATACTTGCAAATAAATTAGCTTCACACAGGCGTCTTCTAACTGTCACAGCACTTACAGGTAACTCCAGACTGTCTTTGAGCATCCTGGAGCTGATCAATGGGTGAGCCTTTGCCATTCTGGTTATTCTTCTATCCATTTTGATGGTTGTTTTCTGTTTTCTTCCACGCGTCTCTGTTTTTTTTTTTGTCCATTTTAAAGCATTGGAGATAATTGTAGATGAACAGTCTATAATTTTTTGCACCTGCGTATAAGTTTTCCCCTCTCCAATCAACTTCTTAATCAAACTACGCTGTTTTTCTGAACAATGTCTTGAACGTCCCATTTTCCTCAGGCTTTCAAAGAGAAAAGCATGTTCAACAAGTGCTGGCTTAATCCTTAAATAGGGGACACCTGATTCACACCTGTTTGTTCCACAAAATTGACGAACTCACTGACTGAATGCCACACTACTATTATTGTGAACACCCCCTTTTCTACTTTTTTTTTTTTTTTTTTTTACTAATAGCCCAATTTCATAGCCTTAAGAGTGTGCATATCATGAATGCTTGGTCTTGTTGGATTTGTGAGAATCTACTGAATCTACTGGTACCTTGTTTCCCATGTAACAATAAGAAATATACTCAAAACCTGGATTCATCTTTTTAGTCACATAGCACTACTATTATTCTGAACACTACTGTATATGAGTGTTAAAAATGTTTGAGTTAAAAAAGTGACTTTTTTTAAGCAGAGAGCTAAACCAAAACGTCACAAAAAGCAGCATGTTACAGTTCTATAGTTATCCTCCAAAATCAACTAGATATGGACTAAATATTCAATCAACTAGAGTTGCTGATTCTTCTGGATCTGGTGGACAGAAATGCATGTAGGTGTCAAAATAATGAGCTTACTGTGATGTGTCAGAGCAGAGAAATTATCACAGGGATGGCAGAATTCTCTGACTGTGCCTGTAAAATGTAATAATCTACAAATTAACACTAAATTAAAAATATTTGTTGCAGTATAGTAAATACTGAACAGCACAATCTACAAGAATGTGATATATATATATATATATATATATATATATATATATATATATATATATATATATATATATATATATATATATATATATATATATATATATATATATATGTAGCAGGGTGGATGACCTTAATGATGTTCAGCTGGTGGATTGAGTGCAGCTGGTTGTGGCAGAGGAGTGTTTGCATAAAAGAGGGAGTGTGTGTGCTCTTCTTTCTCTTTCTGGAGACTGACTGCAGGTGTTTGGACGTGTTCACTTCCATGTTTCCGTGAAGACAGGTAGGCGCCGGCCACAGCTGCAGGCTCGTTGAGGTGTAGTGGTGAGTGTTTAAGGAGGTGGTTTTGTTGTACAGAGACCTCTGTGTGGGCTGTCGTTGGTGGTGCGCTGCTGAGTTTGTGGTGCTCTTGACGCTCTGGGGTGGTGTCGAGTTACAGCTGATTGCTGTGACGGACGGTTCGGTATGTACAGCACAAAGTAAGCTCCTCTTTCAGATATTTGTTTTATATTTATTTGTTTAAAATGTAGGATTTTGGACCAAGCTGTGGAAAGAGGCCCTGCTGCTTTGCGCTGGTGCTCTGCTGAAAGATTTCGTCCGTGAGACCAGTGGATGTGCCCTGTTTGCTGCGGCGGCTTTACGCTCAGTGTGGACATTTGGAAAACTCTGCCAGCTGCGTGTGCTGCCGGGCTAAATGAGTTTTTTATAAAATTGTCTTTTTAACTAGAACTTCAATTGTTAATAAATTATTTGTTTGTATTTGGGAACCACGTCTCTGTCTCAATTACAACGAACCTGTGTGTCTTAGGTTGAAGTTATTCAATTGTCGAATTCCCTGGGTGAAATTCCCAGGGTGGTGTCAGAAGTCCGACATACCATGTTCATTCATGATTTCTAATTGCCTTGACGATTGAGGAGTAAACTGTCCGCTTTGCCACATATATACATATAAATATATATGTGTAAAATCTAATATATCTTACGTTTGTGTCTGTTGGGCTGCTGTGCTGAGGGAGACCTGGACGCCACCGAGCTTCTCTCTCCGGCTCGATTATTCTCTTCTAAGTGGGAATGAGTGTAGTGGTAACTTAGTCCTGTACGGTTTCTGTAGCGCCTCCCACAGACTGCAACACACAGAGCAAACACTCAGTCTCCCCAGCTCGTATTTAAATTGTGACTGGTTGAATTAAAAATAAATAAATAAAATCATATTTGGCAAACCACTTTGATTATCCGTGTTTAAGAAAGAAGCAAATCTCAAATCAGCCTTCACTGTAATGAGAGCTTCATACAAGAGGTTTAATCATACAGCACAAGTCTGCGTTAAATGTGTGCAAACAAAAGTAATGACTCCTACATGGGTGTAAAAACAACAACAACAAAAGAAATTACAACTACTCAAATAAATGTTTAGAGTAACTTTGCCTCGGTTTGACAGACACATATTTGTACAAATTATAATATACTAAATTAATAAATACAGCCATTCGAATTATTCAAATATCCTAAAATTACTGACAAAAAGTCAACAAATCCAAATACCTGAGATTGTAGATTTTGAGTTATGCTTTTGTTTGTATCTGTCTGAAAGAAAAAACAAAGCACAAAAGGTTTAAGAGCGTGAGTACCTGCCACTTAAGGAGAGCGGTGAGAAAAAACAGAAATACATGCAACTTGCATATCTGCAGGAACACACCCACCCACACACACACAAATGTGTGAACCAGCCGAATGACACTAAAAAAAAAAAAAAAAAGTAGCCCAATAACGCATTTATGACTGGCTGGTAAAAGGGATATTTAATCACTTGAAAAGTTTAATAGCTGGTCAGTTTCCACATTCTGAACATTCGTCCTGAAATTGTAACATTGCATTTCATGTAATAACATTTAAAAACAAAAATCTGAACATGACGATACAATTCAGTCAATGCTACAGACTCGACGGTTTGGTACATGTAAAGTATTGCAGTTTTTCCACCTTTACAGTTTATTGTTGCACACCCATTAAAATACAGGTACACCTGAAACACCAAGAAATCCTACAGGCACCTAAAGAACAGCACAGAGAAGCTGATCATGGCAGCACAAGAACAGGCCTTGAGCACCAGGTCCCAACAGGCAGGAGTCTACTACAGCAGACAGA
The DNA here is from genome assembly GCF_902500255.1 of Thalassophryne amazonica. NCBI lineage: Eukaryota > Metazoa > Chordata > Actinopteri > Batrachoidiformes > Batrachoididae > Thalassophryne > Thalassophryne amazonica. Next base: position 62,980,961 of record NC_047121.1, read on the forward strand.
ACCCAAGGCCGTGCAAAGACACTCCTGAGACAGTCCAGCACAACGTGGCACGGTGCAAGATGCAAACTGGAAGAGGTGCAACCAAGCAGCTGGGATGGTGTACAAGAACATCTGGGAGTACCAAAATCCAAGTGGGGAGCACCGCCAACGGTGAGTGAGAACAGCTGCTCCAGACAGACAAACCAACACAACATGGTGATTGTTGCAAAAGAGCAAAAAGGGCAGTTGTGGTAGATGTGGCAGTTCCAACTGATACCAACATTGGAAAGAAAGCATGAGGAAATCAAGAAGTGGAAGATGTGGAAGGTAAGAGCCACAGCGGCCCCGTCGTCATAGGAACTCTTAGAGCTGTGACCCTCAAACTGAGAGGAAAAACTCCAGCAGATTCCAGGGACGATATCTGAGGTCTTTGTTTAGATAAGTACTGTCCTCAGAACAGCTACAGTAAGATACTGCACAGTGAGTGCCCGAATACCGATCCCTGTATTCTGTAGTACTAACTGGCAATAGTTACTGGTCCTTCAGTAAACAGTAAAACATGATTCCTTGTTCAGACCAGGCCCAGTATTTTCAACATCTTTGATAAAAATTTAGAAATTCTTGGATTTTAATGAGAATGGAATCACTCCTAATTATTTAAATAAATGTACCTGTAAAATACCAAACCACATTTATAGTTCATGGGCATATCTAAAACATATATAAAGTAGCCTCATCACTACACGCTGAAATTGAAATACAATACAATACAATACAATATTAATGTTCAATTAGGGAATAATCTTTGCAAATATCCGTTTTAGTAAAACTCTCGACTGTAAATTCCAGCATTAACATCTGCAGATCATCAGACACAACAGGGTTATTCTCATTCTAATCCAATTCCATCGTTTGCACGGTTTATTTTTCTGTAAGTAATTTGGTCGGCGAACCTTACTGTAGCAACAGCATCTTCATGCCAAACTGGAAATTCTGTGAGCAGAGCCACAGAGTTCTCCATCTTGTCAACTGCATTGAGTAATTCCGTATCAGGATCCACATCAATACTTTCCTGTGGTAGCTTAAATCCACGTATTACTGCAGTTTCTCTCCCTCTCAGCTGAGCGCCATTATTGACACCTGCGCAGCAATGTGGTCAGGGTGCAGAGTTTTACATCAAATGTGAAATGGTCGAATATTTTGCCACCGCCTACTCAATATTTTATGGTCGGAAATCTCACACGATTCAGATATTACAAATGTAATTGGATTAGAATCCCACGTTTTAGTTTTCTAATTTCCGTAAAACATTTTTAACAGTAAAAAGCATGACAGATGCATCAGATGAAGTATTTGAAAGCACACTTGACAAATTAAATTATTATGTCAAAACATCTCACATTTTCACTTTCACGTCAACTTACTGTCACAGACATATGGCTTGTCATCGTCTAGATCCATCCTCCTGCGTCCTGAACCACGACCCTGCAGGAATACGTCCAACATTTACACCACAGGTGGATGTGCAGGCAATATTACACAGTCCAAGTTCAGAATCAGGTGGTGGGTCCTCTGTTCACTCACTCTTCCTTTGCCCCGATGTCTCTTCTTGGGAGTATCCAGCTCATAATCATATTCATCATTGAACGCATCTTCAGCAGCATCCGCCTCCAGAACCCTCTGTGTCACACAGGAGAAACAGCATTTCAACACTATGCTCTATGCTCAGATAAAATCCCACCTTGATGGATAGGTGTATGTTTTGTTTTTTTTGGGGAGGGGGGAGGGGGATTCAAGTCTTCAATACTCCAAAATACACTCTGTGTGTTTGTGTCAGACATGTTGCACTTCATGGCGAAAGGTTTTTGATGATTAAGTGGGTTTATAGCACTAGACCTTGGAAGTTCAATACACAATAAATTATTTTAAAAAAATCCTTAGTGCAAATACCCTGAAGACCTTTTGTCATTACAGGAGCAATAAGCACTGGCAATCCAAATTCTTATCGACACTATAGGTTTGTCATTGTGGCCAATAGCAGTAGGTACTCAAGGTTCTTAAAATGGAGCAATATCTCCACCTGTTGGTCATTTACCTTTAATGCAGGCACAATATAATTTCGCAAAGAGCTCCATAAAGGCTTATATGACTGATTTGGAATTTGGAAACAAGATTAATTTTTATTTTAGCGAGTGTTGTAGCGTGTTGTAGAGTGCTGTGTTGGGTTGTAGCGAGTGATTATTTTCATTATCAATTAATGTTTTGATTATTTTCACGATTAAATCAATGAAATGTCAGAAAATGGCGAAAAATATTAGTATTCCCCAGAGCCCAAAATAAAATCATGTTTTGTCCACAACACAAAAATATCCAGGCTGCTGTTAGAGAGATTTGAAGAAATGAGTAAATAAACCAGAAAATATTCACATTTAGGAAGCTGAAATCAGAGAATTTGGGCATTAAAAACACTCAGAATAATAAAATCAATGCAATCAGCTGCCGCAGGACGCAGGAACAGAGGCATTTTGGCCTCAGCAAAGGACTGGGAGATGCAGGCAGACCTGAGGGAGCAGCTCAAATTCCGAGAGGAGATATGGTCCTCTGGTCTAGGAGCACTAAACAGGTTGTACTCATAGAGCTGACCATACCCTGGGAAGAGAGGATTGAGGAGGCGCATGAGCGCAAGAAGGGGAAATAGCAAGGCCTGATACATGACTGCCGGCAAAACGCGTGGAAGGCCTGGAACCTTCCAGTAGAGGTCGGCTTCAGGGGTTTTGCTGGGCAGTCACTTTGGAGAATGCTGGGACATTTGGGAATTGAAGGGGTGGCCAGGAAGCGCTTGATAGGCAACATCACCAGGCATACAGAGGCAGCATCCAGATGGATTTGGATTCATAGGGATGTGAGGTGGCAGAGCCAGACTGTGGAAGGATCAATGGCAGAGAGTTGAGTGGCGGTCAGCGGGGGTAGATCCAGGATGCTGGATTTGCTGTGAAGCCCTACCGATGTGTCATGGGCTTAATTTGATGAAACATCAAAAGAAGGGAGGGTGCCCATCTGATGACCTGCGGTAGCCACTCAACTCCTGCCATGTGCTGGTGCCTGACAAGATGGAAGGAGAGGAGAGAGTGATGCCGCTGGCCCACAGATGGTGCAGGGCAGAGTACCTGTAAAGGTGGGCCAGTTGCGATAACCCTATTGTATTTTACATAATTATCAAAATAGTTATAGCCAATAATGGATTCGTTATTACAATTCCAATGTGTGTTTTGGGATTTTAGCTTTAGCTCCATGACTATCATTTAACATCTATTTATTTCATACTAGTTGAGATTAGAAGGAGCTTTCCAAAGAAAGTGTTAAATAATAATAATAATAATAATAATAATAATAAAACTACATTGATAATCCATTCATTAACTGTCAATTTGTAAATCAAAAAGGTCAAGTTAATCTAGACTATATTTTCAAACAAATGAATACATTTTAAAAAAGGTAACTGATCAGCAAAGGTTCATATCTTTGTTAGATAAAGAAACTTAAATCAAGTGAATTACATGAGGGCAGCATGGTGACTTAGTAGTGAGCACTGTTGCCTCATAGCAAGAAGGTCACTGGACTGAGTCCCACATGTGGCCTTTCTGTCTGGAGTTTGTATGTTCTCCCCGTGTTTGTGTGGGTTCCCCCCGGTGCTCAGACTTCCTCCCACATCCAAAGACATGCAGGTTATGTGGACTGGAAACATTAAATTGTCCGTAGGTGTGCGTGCGGGTGTGAATGTGTTTGTCTATATGTGTGCGACAGAATGGTGTCTTGTCCAGGGTGTACTGTGCCTCACGCCCTATGACTGCTGGGATAGGCTCCAGCGCACTGCGATCCGATCTTGGATAAGCAGGTGAAGATGAGTGTGTGGGGACTGCATGACTCAACCCATAGATGTAATTTGGTGAGAGGATCCAGCAGAACAAGTTCCACCACAGAGTTCACATTTGCTTCAACTCACCTTTGTTTGCAAAGTGACATCAAGTGAACTGGTTATCATAAAACCTGGTACAAACATTGGCTAATAGAAAAAAAAAAAACATTGGATAATGAGATTTTATAGCCACTGGGTGAAAAAATGAACTTGCCTGGATCTCTAGCAGACTCTCCTCGTCGTTCTTGGAACTGTTCCTCTTGTCTAGACCTTCTCCTCGGAGCAAAGCCTCCAGTGTGGTGCTCTGTGTAGGCAACGAGTCCTTTGACATGAGGCTGCCATCTACCAAAAAAAACAAACAAACAAACGATAAAACACATGAAGAATGACCCACATGACCCACATCCTACCTCAGTGTTTATCCTGTAAATACACGTCTATAGATAGCTATTAATCACCAAAGTCATGAAGAAGTGTTGCTAAGCCAATGTCCACCACCTTAGCAGGAAAAACAAAAAACTGTTTCCACGGCAGTGAAGATTGGTACTTGAATTAAAGTTTTTTTTTTTTTTTTTTTTTACAGTCAGGTGGTGCAATACGCCATGGTCAATACCTTTTAAGATCAAATCAGTACCTTCTCTCTGACTCTATTGACTGGAAAAAGTCTATAAACATATTGAATAATCTCAGCGCATTCAAACAGTTGAAAGGCCCCTTATAGACCATATAAGATGCACCAAAGTGCAAGTCACACGTGCCAAAAAATATAAAGAAAAATTAATTTTCAAGCAGGTGGGATGACAAATACCTATATAAACTTGCATCAGCCTAGAGTTACATCTTTTTCTGGATGTGTAACTCATGTTGTAACACAGCATTTCCCTGGGAGAGAGTTTAGCAATGGACAGGAACTCTATGCAGCACATGTGCACACCACAGCCTGTGCTGTTACTTAACAGAAGGCAAGATAAAATAAAAAAAAAAATAAGAAAGATGGATACAAACATGCACTGTACTGGATGTTATGTCAAAATACTTGAAGAGGTCATGTTGCCTTATGCTGAAGAGGACATGCCCTTGAAATGGGTGTTTCAACAAGACAATGACCCCAAGCACACTAGTAAACGAAGAAAATCTTGGTTCCAAACCAACAAAATTAATGCCTCGATGTGAAGAAATCATGAAAAACTGTGTTTATACAACTAAATACTAGTTTAGTGAGTCACAGGATTGCTAAAAAAGCAGTTGGAACATAATAGTTTTGAGTTTGTAGCGTCAACAGCAGATGCTACTATTATTGTGAACACCCCCTTTTCTACTTTTTTTTTTTTTACTAATAGCCCAATTTCATAGCCTTAAGAGTGTGCATATCATGAATGCTTGGTCTTGTTGGATTTCCCATGTAACAATAAGAAATATACTCAAAACCTGGATTCATCTTTTTAGTCACATAGCACTACTATTATTCTGAACACTACTGTATGTACATCACACCAGAGTCTAACACGCACTAAATATGTTACATTTCAAAGCTGTGGGATGTGACCATCAAGGACCATGTGCTTGTTTTTCTTCCTGCATCACCATCGAGTATGGCAACGGTGACAAGAACCAATAGCGCTACAATCTAAGAGCAGCCTTCCATCAGGATACTGTCATTATTTGTCTGCCCTTCCACTCACTCTAAACCTAATAAAGCCTGTTGCGAATTGTCGGAGCAGGTTTGTTGCTGCAGCAGTCTTTTTTTTTTTTTGTCTGTTGCAGAATGTGTAATCACAACTTGTTGTCACTGCAATGGATTAATGAAAATATTGTCATTCTAACAGAGAAGGTGCTGCCGTCGCCTACTTCTGTGTGTGTACATAATATATATATATATATATATATATATATATATATATATATATATATATATATATATATATATATAAATACAAGGCTCCTGACTTTGTCCAGAGAAATCTCTGTGGTACGACGTAGTTAAAGTGTCTGTTCACTCGACACTTTGTGGATTTCTCCTCCTACACTATGGTGAGGATCTAAACAAACAGTGTAGGAGGCAAACAGGTTAAACAGACACAGCAGCGTAAACAAAAGCTTTGACAGTCACACATCCTTTGGTGAACAGTTTCCACAGAGAGATCATCCACTTGCTGTATGAATGCTTGAAAAGAGGACCCCCCCACACACCTCACCACCTCCAACCCGCTGTTTTCCATCAGTTCTTGATCTTACCACTGCGCCCAATAGAGAGAAACTCTCAGAATGTTTAACAGCAGCAGCTGAAGCAGGCAGTGTCTGCAAAGGTAAGAGAAAAGTGCAGCAGGTAGGAGAGCTTCTCTGCCGTGCAGCAGCAGCCCCTCACCATTGTGTCTGCACACTTTGATTTTCAAGTCTCCACGACAAGACAGCCCCCCCCCACCAAACCCATGGGAGCTGGGAGACTAAAAATAGAGCCGGCAGCAGCCTGCAGCAGGGAGCTGATTCTGCATGCAGCCCCACTCTCCAGCACACCATCACTTAGACAGCCTGCTTAGGCAGCGAGACGGCCGACCAGCTCGCAGCACAGCGGCTGCTTCCATGCGCTGGTCAGACCGCCTTTGGGCCAGTGAAACAACGTGCGCTGCAAAGCTAAGTCAGCGCAGGCCCTCCCATGTGCCAGGCGCTCGCAGATGCGCCGTACAGTCCGCTGTTGACAGGAGACGGGCAGAGACAGCAGGAGGTGGTGGTGCTTTAGTGGAAAAACAATAAGCTACAGCGGGATGTGTTTTGAGAAAACAAAGGCTTGGTTTATATGCTTCGCTGGGCTGTTTCATTCCTGCACACTTCCTCAGCTCAATGAACATTTGTTATTCTAACAGGGAAAGGAGAAATTCTACTCAGATTTTTACCAAATTCTGGGGTTGATATAACGCTCATATATCATCCACATTCGCACGCCATGTTCTAGAAGCTCAGAAACGCCGACAAAGTGGTTTTCACTCGTGCAACATTCACGCGCACATTTTAGCTGATGCATATGATCGCATTAATGTTTGTGGGATAAAGCAATGGGTTCTTATTTCCAGAATGTCTGCATGCAACACAAAAGGGTGCAAGTGGAAGAGTTCAGATTGTCATTAACTGTAAATTGGGGGCAGGTTATTAATTCCAAAGGTGATTTCACACAAGAGGTGATTCCGTTAATTTCCTCCCAACCATTCACAAATGTTACTGAAGACAGATATCAACGCCTGTTGGCCTTTGACGGCACACTGTGCTCGTTAGGTTACATGGTAAAATGATTCAGGAATTTCAGCCCACTTTCAGATATGTTTGGAAATCATTTTTGCTAAATAGTTCAGAGAGATGCTCGCCCAGTTTCATAAAGCAGTCTAATATTTTAGTCTACTAAATCTCCTTAGTCTATTAAGGTAAGTCACCCAACATTATCCGTCTAATCTACATTTCACTTTGACGGCTAAACTTGTAGATTATTCTGACGAAGGGCAGTTGGCCCGTTACGTTACATTGTCAGCTGACTTGAGACTTGACTTGGGTCTTGCAGAATGATGATTTGATAATGACCTGACAGTGACTTACTCCGAAATCTGGCATTTATTAATAACTGGCCGTAAAAATCATGAGTTTTGTATTTTGTAGACTAACACAAACATCTGAAAAAAAAGGAACCGTTTATAAAAGGCCTGCAATTTTTAAATGACTGACATTTTTGCTAAATCACTTGAATTAAAGCAGAAAGGCCACGTGACAGGTACATGAGTCTCTTTATTATAACTCCACGGTGATTGTGTACAGATGTGTGCACACAGAGCCAGCTGAGACATTGACTTTAGGCCATACAAATAAAATTTTGAATTTCCCAGAACTTTCATTTCTTGTGCAAATCCCAAAACATTCAGTTCAAACAAATACAGTTCACTGATATCCAACTTAAATGGGTTTACCAGAGAGCCATTAAAACTGCTGAAAATAGCAGACAACAGTTTTTTTATTTTTTTATTTTATGTACCACAGGTACGAAACCAGTCAAAATAAAAAAATTTAACAGGTTAAACTGTGCTTGAAGCCATTTAAACCATCATTCCTGTGGCTATATACCCCAGTTTTAAAATGTACTAAAGTCATTGTACCTCAAGAGATAGTGTTGATAGTCACTTTGAAACCCACCTGTCCATGGGACAGGTAACACTGGAGATTTACCTGTCCCACTGCATAACTGTTTGTGTCCGTGTCTACTTTAAATGTGTCATTACTGTGTGCAAATACACATTTAGTTGAGCTTATCTGAAAATGCAATGGAAAAGATTTTACCTCATGAGCTGATTGTTGACTGATTTGTGACTGCGCTATAGTAGGGGGCTGAGAAGAGAATTAAAGTTTGCCACAGTTATGACAGAACTACACATGCAAGTCATGACTTTTGGCTAAAGCTCTCCTAAATTAATTGACACTTTGCAAAGTGAGATAATGGGCAAAGTGTAAGAATATTTATGAATATTGTAAATTTATACACAGAAAAATATGCACAATTACAACCCCTGGCAAAAATTATGGAATCACCAGCCTCGGAGGATGTTCATTCAGTTGTTTAATTTTGTAGAAAAAAAGCAGATCACAGACATGACACAAAACTAAAGTCATTTCAAATGGCAACTTTCTGGCTTTAAGAAACACTATAAGAAATCAGGAAAAAAAAATTGTGGCAGTCAGTAATGGTTACTTTTTAGACCAAGCAGAGGGAAAAAAAATATGGAATCACTCAATTCTGAGGAAAAAATTATGGAATCATGAAAAACAAAAGAACGCTCCAACACATCACTAGTATTTTGTTGCACCACCTCTGGCTTTTATAACAGCTTGCAGTCTCTGAGGCATGGACTTAATGAGTGACAAACAGTACTCTTCATCAATCTGGCTCTAACTTTCTCGGATTGCTGTTGCCAGATCAGCTTTGCAGGTTGGAGCCTTGTCATGGACCATTTTCTTCAACTTCCAAAGATTTTCAATTGGATTAAGATCCGGACTATTTGCAGGCCATGACATTGACCCTATGTGTCTTTTTGCAAGGAATGTTTTCACAGTTTTTGCTCTATGGCAAGATGCATTATCATCTTGAAAAATGATTTCATCATCCCCAAACATCCTTTCAATTGATGGGATAAGAAAAGTGTCCAAAATATCAACGTAAACTTGTGCATTTATAGATGATGTAATGACAGCCATCTCCCCAGTGCCTTTACCTGACATGCAGCCCCATATCATCAATGACTGTGGAAATTTACATGTTCTCTTCAGGCAGTCATCTTTATAAATCTCATTGGAACAGCACCAAACAAAAGTTCCAGCATCATCACCTTGCCCAATGCAGATTCGAGATTCATCACTGAATATGACTTTCATCCAGTCATCCACAGTCCACGATTGTTTTTCCTTAGCCCATTGTAACCTTGTTTTTTCCTGTTTAGGTGTTAATGATGGCTTTCGTTTAGCTTTTCTGTATGTAAATCCCATTTCCTTTAGGCGGTTTCTTACAGTTTGGTCACAGACGTTGACTCCAGTTTCCTCCCATTTGTTCCTCATTTGTTTTGTTGTGCATTTTCGATTTTTGAGACATATTGCTTTAAGTTTTCTGTCTTGACGCTTTGTCTTCCTTGGTCTACCAGTACGTTTGCCTTTAACAACCTCCCCATGTTGCTTGTATCTGGTCCAGAGTTTAGACACAGCTGACTGTGAACAACCAAGATCTTTTGCAACATTGCGTGATGATTTACCCTCTTTTAAGAGTTTGATAAACCTCTCCTTTGTTTCAATTGACATCTCTCATGTTGGAGCCATGATTCATGTCAGTCCACTTGGTGCAACAGCTCTCCAAGGTGTGACCACTCCTTTTTAGATGCAGACTAACGAGCAGATCTGATTTGATGCAGGTGTTAGTTTTAGGGATGAAAATTTACAGGGTGATTCCATAATTTATTCCTCAGAATTGAGTGAGTCCATATTTTTTCCCTCTGCTTGGTCTAAAAAAGTAACTGTTACTGACTGCCACAATTATTTTTCCTGATTTCTTATAATGTTTCTTAAAGCCAGAAAGTTGCCATTTGAAATGACTTTAGTTTTGTGTCATGTCTGTGATCTGCTTTTTTCCTACAAAATTAAACAACTGAATGAACATCCTCCAAGGCCGGTGATTCCATAATTTTTGCCAGGGGTTGTATGTGCATCACACACAGTATACACATTCAGTCTCCAGCAGTTAATTCCAATAACGGAGCGGTGTTCTGAAGTTGTTCCATCTATCCTATCATATCGATAACGATTACTGTATTTGCCCATCAGAGGGTCCAGGGCCAAGTAAGAGCCCAACCCCTTTTTTGAAGAAAGTTGGTTAAATGCCCACCTGAAATTATATTAAATTATAAGGAACACATTTAATGAATGAGAAAAGAACAAAACCTGGACACAATCATGTGAATTATTTGTGATATATTTTGTATTTGTGGTGAAATTAGACATTTTATTGAAATTGGCATTCCAATATACATGATCTTGGCCATGCTCCTGCACCGGCGCGCACCTTCTTCAGGCACAGTTTCACGTGGAGAGTGTTGAGCCTTCTGATGGGTCAACTGAGAATTTTAATGTGGCTTTACATGTCCACAGAAATTGTGCCATAAACCTCCAGCTTGCAATATTTGCTGGGAGTTCACATGCAAAGTGGCATGAAAGTTTACATCGCTACCTCGTGTGGAGGTTTCAAACTGCAGCCTAACAGGACTTGCACCTTGCCCCCTCACTTACACGTGTAAGCTCATGCACTGAAATGGAGACTGACACGCTGACTGGCATCATGAATGTTAAAGAGGTAAGTGAAGTTACACGGATTATAATCTTGGTTTCAGACAAGCAAGCTAACCAGTTCTGATAGCTTTCACAGAGGCTCAAAGCTGAAGTGAATGACAGATAACGCACACACGGTTAGAAAAGGACACGTCACAAATCCTAATCTAATGTTTATCATAAACAAAATGATGAAGGGGTGGAGGAGTAACACTGTGTCCGTGTTGTTAGCTACACAAAACTTGCTGGATTCACTCGGGAGTACACGTCAACACACATCTGACGTAAACGTATGGACTTTTCCCGCATAAGCTGAACTACATGCTTTTACACAGTACAGTTCCGTCATGCCGCTTTAAACAAAGAAGGTTATGACTGGCTTTCCCATTAATGGAAACGACAACAGTGAGTCGCTTGTGGTTGTTTGTTTTTCTCAAGTGAAGCCACGCATTTGACCATGTACTGTGGCGTATCTGGCATTAGTGCAGCTACAGCACTGCCATACATGCTAGCTCGTATCCAAACGGACATTCTAAGTGACATTCAGTACTTTAATGTTTCCCATAATCCCCCTGGCGGGTCCCTGCGCTTCCCAGAATGCATGGCGGTGCCAGCAGAGCTCCGGTGTCTCAAAACACAAATAAACAATGGCTAGCGAGGATGTGGATGGAGTTGATCCAGCGAGTTCACGGGTGATTATAATGATGACGACATCTTCTCCCAAGTTGAGAGGGTTATCTAGAGGAGGTGAAGCACTTCTGCAGTGCCCCGATGTTGTCTTGTTGCCCGTACTTCACGAGGTTGTGCCCTGAACCAGAACTCTGCTGAAACTGATCTCTCATGTGAGTCACGGACCGCGAGATGGCACGAGATTCACAAGTGTGAAACAGCGAATAGGCATGACAATGCCCAATACTGAGGTGTGTTCATCAAATTGCTTGCCCACTGGACAGGTCAGAGACGACCTCTATCTGCCCAAGAGTGTAAATCTTAATGTAAATAATAACACAATATGTATAGTTTTCTGACAGAACCAATTTAAGAACAATCTGGGTTAATCAGGATTTGCAAGAAAAACAACAACAAATCTATTAAATTGTTTGTCAAATTCATTCCTAAGGACAACACAATAACCCAGTGGTTATGGAAGCCTTGGGCACAGAATGTATGACTTACTTCAGGAATACAAACAGCCTGCGAGGCAGAGTCAAGAAAAATACGCAAGACAAATCCTATCAGCACGGAAGGTGGTAGGGAGAAAATAAGATAGAGGGAGGATCTTGAGGAGGTGGTGAAGTACTGAATGAGGCGTGAGCTGCTGCAAGAGGCAGCCAGAGAGGCCATGCTCCATTCCATAACATTTATTAAATACTTTCTGCAGCGGTCAAACTCTCTCGCTGCTGCCAGCTGCGGTAAATCTAATTACATGTCCTACTTCTCACAAAACACGTTTATGAGCCAGGGTGAACACAGCCACATTTCATCACCTGAAAAATGACTCCTAGTCTGTTCTGCTCAGTGCACAGAGGTGCTGCGGTATGTTATCACTGCCATCGTTGACCCGAAGGAGGTTGTAGGAGGGAAATGGGGTCTTACCGAGCTGGAGGCCGTAGATGCCCAGGCGGGGATCTGTGGTGTTGTGCAGCCGTCTCTTCTTCCGCCAGCAGCGAGCGGGATACGTGTACATCTGTCCGGCTGCAATTCCTGCACAAAAACAATGGAGATTAAAAGGTGCTATAAGTGACTCCTCGACCACTAGAAGTCACACGAAGGCAATTAAAAGAGACCGTCACCCCCATTACTGCTTTCAATCATCCTGCTGTGATCATGCTGCCGCAGTGACTTCTTATTCTCAACAGGACGAAGAAATAATGGACAAGCTGTTATTCTCTGGGAAGGCTAGATCACAGTGGTAACGGACATGACCGTTTCATGGAACTGCCCATTATCTCCAGCATTTGAGGAGCTAAACAAGGCTTCTGTCTTTAGCCACTACCCCACAACCTTCCCTCTTTTGCATTGAGCAGACAGTATGGCAGTTGGAGCCTTTGGGCAGATCGATGAGGTCTTCAAAGACGTCATGTTGGACACATGTTGATTCTACTCCGAGGGCAACATTCTTGGTTAAAGGCATTTTTTTAGCCTCTAAATGTGGATTTAGGAGGAATTTCTACAATGCTGTGACTGTAACAGCTACACAGCGAGCACCGCTTTCACTTAATAAGTGTGGGGACGGGCAACCATTTCCCAGGGCTGGAATCACTTACACCAAATATGCAAACAGAGGAATCTCAAACTCCCATAAAAGATGGAGGGGGGTGTCGTTGTATTCTCTGCTCAGAACATTATTCCACCACAAAACCTTTATATAGAACATACTGGATTTTCTGCAGTAAAAGTCACACCGGAGTATAAGTCACAGTTATCACTTCATGCAAGAAGAAGCAAAATGGCCCACGTACAAAGGAGCAGAGCTAGCGAGCTAACTGATGTCACTATAAGTGAACAAAATGTGAGTACCCTGCTTCTTTCAGCCACTGAACACACGGTCAAATGTGAGGTGAACATACCACGTAATGAAATGTTTGAAACCTGGTGAATCACTTATACATTTACTACAAAAACACTGCTTTAGCCATCAAAAGCTAAGAGCTAATTAAAATTTGTTACAAGTATAAACCTCTTCGTTTAGCCACTGAAAAGATGATCATATGTGAGGTGAACATACAATGTAATTTAGACTCCTTTTTTGTCTTTTTTTATAAAATAAACTCACCTTTAATTTTCTTGTTCTTGTTAAAAGAGCTGTCCTTGTATTTCTAAATAAGTTCATATACACTTGAAATGTCATTCCGCCAAACTAAGATGGTGGCGCTACACAGAACAGTGCCACACCATCACCACTGCCCACCAAACCATCAACAGATAGAAACACCAGACTTAACTAATCACCTGTGGTTGCAGCAGGTAAACGTGGAAAACATGCAGGGCTGGTGATGTCCAGGATCAGGGTTGGTTGAGCCCTGGTGTAATTCATGTTATGCCCAAAATGCACACATGGCTAATTAAGAGATTAAATAGCTTTCCGCCCAGTACCTTAGTTTATACTCAGATTACACACTGTGTATACAACAGCCCAAATGTGCTCTAAGATAGACCCTGTACTGTATGTTAAAAACTGTGGAAGATTTAATTTCATGTTTCAGGTGCAATTCCACCAAAGCACCACATGGTGGAGTTAGACAGTTAGGTAAACCCACATAAGTGACTGTAATGTTCCCTCAGTGGGCTTCACACAGCCAGTAGGTGGTTCACTACTATCCAACTAAACAAAAGGACATGGATCTGGGTTGATTAAGCTGATACATACCAATATCAAGACACATCTAGTAAGTACATCAATATCCAAATTCTATTTGTTGAGTTCTATACACACAGTAATGAACACAAGCATCATTTTAATGAAGCAATTCAATGTCTAAGCTTTAGAAAAATACAGAGACTAAAACTCCCACACTGAACATTTCTGTGTCTGTGTGTCTTCCCACCGGGGCTACGATGGTGGCGTTCCATCCAGATGTAGCAGTTGTTCTGGGCCACACCGGTTTGCGAGTCAAGGAATGGCAGGCGAACGCTGCGTTCAGCACACAGGCGGGCGTTGTAGCTGCGGCACTGCTCGATTGCATCCTTATAGAATTGGTCGCCCAACCTGCAGGAATTGACATTTCAGGAAAGCAACACATCAGTGTGGCTGACATAAGATTATCCAAGTATGAACAATCACCAATACAGCAAATAATCATGTTAATCATGTGAATGACAGGTTGCAAACATCTGTTTGATGATCCAGTTGGGTCTATTAGATAGAAATGCATGAAACAATTACAATTACTATTCATCCCAAAATGTCCAGCTGTGCACATAACTAGTGCTCAGGTGTGCGTATGTGCTAAAAATACATTATGCACAGCAGAAAACACGGACAAACTTTTTCTATAAGCTGTCATCGCTTCTTTCCATGTTTTCTGCTGTGCAGCCGTTATTTTTAGCACACACACATGAACACCTGAGCACCTGTTATGTGCACACCTGAAAAGGTCTACATTTCTTGGTGTTAAAGCAATTTCTCTCTTCTGTGGAAATCATAGTATCAGTCTTCTTCCACCTAATCCTGGTCAGGTATTCTCTCTGGACTTTTACAACACACACCTTCTAAACAATCATGGTACGGACTGACTTTCTGGACAAAAGTCGAATTAAACGCCAGGTGAAACTGGAACTTTTAATGGTTTCTACTGAATTCAGAGCCACACAATTTTAAACATTCAACAATAAAGTTAGCTACTTAGTCGGCACCCTCATGAATTTACAGTAACTCATCAATCCAGTCAACTACAGATGCCTATAGTTACTTCAGAGCTGTTTGAGTGGCTTGGTGGCTTCCCTCACTCAGCTCCTTCAATTTATTTATTTCCTTTATTCAATTTCTGCTAATAAACACACCTAAATCCTGCACACTGTAGCTTCAATTGAAGACAATATCAGATCAAGTCTGGTCCCACAGAAGTGCCTTGGGTCCTGGACGGCAACCACCCAGGTACATCTTCACCACTCGAAAGACAATCTATCTACCACAGCCAGGTGGCATGTGGGTGACCCCTTGATATTCTTCAGCCAGTCGGGTCTTCAACATCAGATTACCAAAGGAAATAGTTAACTGAAGCACTATTACCATGCATAGTAACAGTATCCAACTAAATTAATGTCCCTTCAAACTAATTACGCCTTTGAGTTGCAGTATTCCAAGTGAGAGGCAGGTTTCTGTTTCTGCCAGTGGAAAGAATTTGAGATGGGGGGGATGCAACCCAGTTACTCCACCATGGCACTGTGGCTTCCAAAACTAAAGTTACACAGGTTATTACCGCTTTCTCACTGATCTGCCCACATAGGCTGTAAGAATCGTGGTGCTGACCCACGTTGGGGCACTGTGTGGGTTCTCGCACTTAGTTGCAGTTTCTTAAAGCCAGAGAGATTTTGGCAGTCCCTCAAGATTTCAGTGTTAATATTCAGAGTGAAATGG
Organism: Thalassophryne amazonica; assembly: GCF_902500255.1. Taxonomy (NCBI): domain Eukaryota; kingdom Metazoa; phylum Chordata; class Actinopteri; order Batrachoidiformes; family Batrachoididae; genus Thalassophryne; species Thalassophryne amazonica. The sequence continues at coordinate 62,996,776 of NC_047121.1, forward strand.
GGGAGGCCATTTCACATTCAAGCTCTCGATCAGTGCCACATGCCTGGTATGGTAATTAGCCTACTTAATTAATCTCAGCAGAGTGCACAGCACAAGGGCAGGTTCTAATTTTCGACGATATCAAAGACGGGTGTCGATGTTGGAACTCTAAAATGAAGGTACTAAACAGGAGGCATCTCCAGCCTGCTGCTGTATCACAGAGTTAGCGATAGCCATGAGCTCTTGTAGCGTGAACACTGGGAGACGGTCATTTTGAAAAAAAATTTATGAGCTTCGGAAAGCTTGTAGTCGAGCCTGGAATCTCAAAGCAGACCTGTGAGGTGGGAGTCTGACTGTTCTGCATTTTCCTCAAGGCACTTTATATCCTGCTGACCTTCTCTGCCCACTGATGAGACAGCGCCCACTGGATGAACAGTCGTGTTACGAATCTTGTTCCACAGAAAAGCATTACACTGCACTTCAGACAAAGCCAGTACTGAGGCTTCTTGGGAAGACTACTTAAGACAAGACCCTTTGTCCACATACACTGAAAACCATAGAACCTCCATTCTGGTGTAACATGGGAATAAAACAGCAGTCTCCAATGCAAAAAGTCTAATGCATTTTGTCCCCAGTTACCCTCGTACATAAGGAATTCGAACCCAGTTTCAGTGTTTTACCACTTAATCTGGAGGACACAGTATGTGATACTGTTGACCTGGCATGATATGATACCACGTCCACAGTATTACAGTCTGCATGTGGCAACTACAACATGATCCTGTGTGTTGGTGAAATGTGTCCGTGGTGCAAAGATATGAGCGCGCGTGATTCATCCAGGATGCAATCTGTGCTGTAGTTCATCACGAGGTGTATGAGAAGGGTTTATATAGAGGAACTGAGACACGACACTCTCCAGTCACCAAATACTACAGTTTATAAGTACACCTTCTACAATATGCAGATCATTAAAAAAACCCAAACCATTCCATGCAGGGGTGGGCAGTACCGATGTGCTAGTGCACCACAACATGGATTGCACAATACCATTAACACCATAAGTAAGCAACAGCTTAATGGGCCTTTCACACTGAATACTTCAGGCCAATCCATCAACGCATCCGACACATGACGTCAGACGAGTCGCTTCGGAAGCGGCAAGGGGGCGGAGATTGCCACGTCACACTCTGGCTGTTTCCACAACCTGAAAAAAGTTCAGCGATCGCCATCTTGAATTTGGGTCGCCTGAACCACAAAAAAGCTTTAAAAAACAGCAGTAGAATGATTCTCCCATCACCCTGCTGGGAGAAGCTTTTTTTTCAGCTACTTTTCGGCGTGATGACTTGGTGGGATATCGATCGAACCACAACAGCAGGCCGACCCGCATGGAGAAGCCGGCCTTCAGGCATCATCACTGGGCAGACCGAGGCAGGCAGCCGGGGGATGGAGCAGACCCAGTCAGTCCGAAATCGCCCACTTTTTGGATATATGCAAAGTCCCAGTTTGCCCAGCGGAGTTTAGTTCTGCAGCTTTATCGAGGTGAGAATAATGTAAAAATAAAACGTGACGTTTACTGAACTGCTGTGAAGGTTTAATGATCAGCTAACGTTAGCGTAGCCTTTTAGCACAGTTGATCTGAGTGAACGCTTTAATTTGTAAATGGTTCAGTCTTTTTTATTTTTACCAAATAAAGCTACAGCTTTTTTCAGACACCACAAAAGCTCAACTTTAAATAACTTATTTTTTCGGGCGTTTTTTTTTTTTCCATCGTTTTTTCCATTTTTTTTTTTCCTTTTTTATATATAAACTGTTTAGTGTTTCTTTATATTTAAAGAAATATTTTTATTTGTCCCAATCAGGAACATTTGCTCTGCAGACAACCAAACTTCCATTGATGAGCTGAACACCACGAAGTCCAGTCGAAAGAAAACATCTCTGCTCTTAAAAACAGGAAAAAAGTGTCTTCAGCAACACCACCAGAGTTCAAAGCTGCAGAAGAGACCTTCATCTGGTCCAGAGAATCCAGCATAACATCACCTGCTTCTAAATAAAAGGCTCTTTCAACAGCTACTATGTTATTATTTTTTTAAAAAGCGGTTTCATTTTATATTTTAATAATAAACGGATCATTAACAATGTCCATGAATCAAAGTCAAAAGACATTTGCACAGATCGAAGCTCTCCACTTATTGCGCTCAAATTCATATTTTAGAAATGACTCTATCCTGATAATATTAAAGGCAATTACATATTTTGGCGAAATTACAAGTTGAAATGACCATTAAAAAAATTCATCATGAGGTTTATGTCACAGAAATCCTACTTAACAATAACTGCAGTGTGATTGTAAAATTATTTCCTGTTGCATTTATAATAAACATTTGCACTTATTTACAGTGTCTGTTTTTCTGGTTGAAATGAGATATAAATAATCTACCAGACTTAAAAAATGTACAAATTTCCATGTTATTTTGTCTAAAAATAAATGTCTGAGGTTCCTTATGTTAAACAAGAAATGATCTAATCTGAAATAACAGGTGGTTTTAATTTACAGATGAAAGGTTTCTAAAGAACCATTTATTGATTTATTTAGCTATTTTAATTACAAGTGTTCTAAACTTTTTTTTTTAACAGTAATCAGAAATTCTGAGGTAACAAACAACAAAAAACATTTCAAAGGATTTTTCTTCAGAAAACTGCTCCATAAATGAGCAGTCCTGTTTGTTTTGTAGAGATCAGTGGTTTCTACACCGATCCATTTTGTAGAGATCAGTGGTTTCTGCCACTAGTCTTCCGTGTTTTGGCCCGACGCGTCATTCCTATTGGACAACGCAAAGGTACGTCACAGCTCAGAGCATCGAAAGTTGGAATGGATTGAACTTTGACCGTGTCAGCGTGCTGACAAGCGGCAATGCGCGCTCCCGTCAGAAGCGTCGATTTAGCTCGGCTTTTGACGTGACGCTTCTGACGCATCTAAAAAGCAACGTGTCTTATTGAAAATGCTTTTTAGACCGATTTTTGATGCATCTGACGTATTCAGTGTGAAAGGCCCATAACTATACAACAGCCTAGTCATAAAAAACGTAAGCATTTTATTTTCTTCAAAGGTTCACAGGGGTGGTGGCCAAGTGGTTAAGTTAATTTATTTACAGTGCAGATGGTTCCCAGTTCAAACCCACCCCTGTCCAGTCTCCATGTAATATGAAGTTTCAACTTTTATGCCGGATGCCCTTCCTGATGCGCCAAATCGACATGCAGGTCCACCTCGGATCTGCTGTGGCGACCCCGAGTGAAAACAAGGAAGCAACCGAGGGGACTTACTTTTACCACCAACTATTATTTCAGTGTTAATCCATGATGTGAATGTGCAGGCACGTCGCTTTACTAAAATCAGACCAGCTGAAAAAAGTCCCAGAAGCAGCCTTGAGTTCATGCACCTTGAGGTGGGAAGAAAGCAACACTCCAGAGATTAATCAACTTAAATAGAGGGTGCTGGCTGGTGCGGGGTTTCTGGTCAAAGACTTTCTGACATGAGGGCAAAGCGGACGGACCTTTCTACCCCAACAACAACACTCAACTTTTCCTCTCTCCTAGTCTGGAGTACTACATGCGTCTGTTTTACCCTGTTCCACTGTAAAAAGGCAAGAATCTATGTCCAATCGGGGGTTAAAAAAAATAAAAAATTCAGAAGACAGGGACTGCACTGACCCCATACACAAGAAAATTATTGTCGTGGATATTGACATTTTTGATACAAATGATTCTCGCCAGACATGACAAAGCCACATCAGGTTTCTGTTTCCTACGTTATCTCATAAGACACAGACTAAAATGTTGCCTGTACAGAATTTTATTTTAGAGTTGTATTTAAGCAACTTTCACACCTGACTTCATTCCCCATGAGCTACGCCTCATCACCGCCCACCTGCGCCTCAGGGGGAGGTCGGCTCATCACTCAGCACAAGTTGGGAAAGGTCCACTGAACTCCCGTCAGATTCTAACATATTCAAAATTTTCAGGAGCTTTATAAAACTTGAGGCGCTGCCCAGGAATAACTCTGCGCCAAATATGCCAGGAGCGACAGTCGCTCTGGGACATCTGTCATATTGCACCATGTTGTAAATCTCATCCATGGACTGTGCACTGCAGTATCTTTTCTCCTGAGGTTATCATACAGTCAAAATCTTGTACAGGCTCATGTCGACATATGTCACAGGAGTTTCTCAAGATTACACACCCTGAACATTTGAAGTGACAGGCACCCTTGAAATTCCAGCCTATGAGGACTAGGGATGCACGATACTGAATTTTTTGCTGATATTTTCAAAGTAATTTTGTTTGATGCAGATATACAAACCAATATACACTGAGGGTTTTTCAAATTTAATTTCATTGAAGAGCATCATGTGTCATGTGCCAAAATTGTCCTTCCATGTTCAACAAATAAAAACAATAAAATCTTAATTTAACAGAAAACAATTTTTACTGTAATTTAGTTTTATTTTAATTGGACACAGAACTCTGAAAATAGTTAAACTGTAAATTTTTGAACCAACTAATCACTTTCTTTTTAACATAAAAATTACATGTATAATTTTTTCCCACTTTCTTAAATTAAATAAAAAATTATGTAAAATGACAATTTTTTCATTACATAAAGGTTTGTGTATTAACAATTTAACAAATGTTTTCCTATTGTAATTTTAAGGTTGCTGGACTTTTAGTGCCTTTCAGTGAAGGTGTCTGATTGTGATAATTGGGTGGAAACATGTAAAATAACTTTCCCCCCCTAAAACCTTCAATGAAAGTTTATGCAATCTATTTATTTATTCTACTTCATTTGAATTAATGTATTTTCTTTGACTGTACTGGCTTACATTTACACAAGGTATGACAAATAATATTTGATTCCACCCTAAATGTATCATTTACAAATGACATTTTAGATTACAAAAAAATAACAATTTACAGGGCATGATACTTGAATTAACAGGGTTTTTGAAATGACTATTTAAAGGTAACAGTGAATGTGCTGTCTGTATGTGAAGCTTGTTTCTTGGGACGCATCAGTATCTCGTGGGAATTTCGAGCTACAAACTTACTGAGATGTATAATATTTCTTCATCTACTTTGTTTATTTGTAAAGGAACCATGTACAATAAAGAACATAAATGTTTCCATTTGATGCATTATACCAGAGTTAGCTTAAAGCTAATTTACATCTGCAGTCCCTCGGAACATCACAAAGATAAATAATAAAACATCACAAAAACATTATTTCAAAGCTGCAAAACTAAAGCTGCGTTTACACATAACGACGACAACTCACGAATGCTACGAAGTACACATTCTTGGCCGCTGATCACGAATGTGATGATTTAAGGCAGAGGTGTCAGGTGTCCTCAGGAACTGCTGCAACCTGTTACCATGCATTACGATTAATGGCACGCTTTGCTGGAGAATTATCATGAACCATTCCGCACGGTCAAACATAACGTTTCGCACTGTTCCGCGTAACATCGCATCGTTACTTTCTGTCACGTTGTGAATGAGGCGAATTGTCTCCACCCACACCCCTATATTCATCCATCAGCTGCTGCATAATTCAGATCGCTCCCGTTTGCTCCTCAAAATCCACAGCAGAAGAACTTTGTGACTGCATGCTTAGTTGGGCTCTGTGCCACAGAGTGGAGGAGGAGACTGAGAGAGCAGGGGTCAAAATACATTTTTTTTAACCTACCTGCACTGGTGCTAGTAACAAAAAAGTTACTTGCACCAAAAAAAAAAAAAAAAAAAAAAAAAAAAGTTATTTGCACAACCAAAAGTCAGTCTTATATCAACCTTAAAACTCCTCCTCAGATGTGTCAGACTCTTCCTCTCTGGGGAGTTTGAGGGGAGAGCAGCAGCAGCAGCATAAGCAGCCAGTTTTTTTTTCACATGCGCGAGCGAACGAATCCTCCGTGAAGATTA